>NC_085988.1:7612457-7679957 GCF_030014385.1 Trichomycterus rosablanca | reverse complement strand
AAAGACTATTGGAGACTCTTGGAGACTGGTGAAGACTGTTGGAGTCTGGTGAAGACTGCTGGAGACTTGTAAAGACTTGGAGACTGTTGGAGACTGGTGAAGACTAGTGGAGACTGGAGAAGACTATTGGAGACTGGAGAAGACTGCTGAAGACTTCTGAAGACTGCTGGAAATTAGTATACTGAGCAAATACATGTGATTCTTCTTCTTTATTCAGGATGCTAACACTTCTTGATACTATAATAATTTAATACTTAAATAATAATTAAAAAAATTAATACTTAAATGTATTAATTACCAATAAACCAATCAGTGGGTCTGTGTATACATCAGTGGGAGACTTGAACCTTTGAGCTTTAATTATGATTTATTATGATTGGATGAAAAAGAACCAGCGTTTAATGGCATTGAGGTCATGGTTCTGTGCAATCCACTGAAGTTCCTCCACACCAAACTCGTAAAACCAGGTCTTCATAGAGCTCGATTTGCTCGTGTGTATTTTATACCATTGATTCTATCCACCTGCTGCACATGGAGGGGTGGGGGGAAGATCACACGTCCACATTAATGCCTGTGGGTTTGGAATGTGTCGTGTGTCCACATACTTCTGGCCACATGGCGTACTACAGTCCTGATGAACGTAAACAAATCTTGATGGAAAGCGAGTCCATGTGGACGCCCATGTGTGAGTGTGTATGTGTGTGTAATAGTGTATGTGTGTGTGTGGAAGCCTGCTGTCGGCAGGTCTGTTGGGCGTCTGTGCTGTGTGTGTGTGTGTGTCCGGTCCATCTGATGAAGATCTGGAGATCCAGAGTGGTCAGGTTTTCTGTCCCAGTCCAGACGACACACACACAGACTGTTTAACGCCATTATTCCCCATTTACATATAAATACAGACACACACACCAGGTTGTAGATTCAATATTGACCAGCATGCAGGTCTGTGTGTGTGTGTGTATTAATACACAATACAGACATGGCATACACTAGGTGCTCCCATAATACATCACCAGTATCCGCATCTTCAGCATCTCTTAGCCACTGTCCTGACTCCCAGTCAGCAGTCCAATTCATCTCAGTGTGAAGCTGGCCAGTTCTTTTACACCAAACCCTACAATTTTTTTCTTTTTCATCATTATTATTACTTAGACATGTCCAATTCCCTCTCACTTTGCTATCAATCTCCGTCCCACGCGTGACATCCATGCCAGCCAGATAGGACACAGTATATATATATATAGAGAGAGAGAGAGTGTGTGTGTGTGTGTGTGTGTGTGTGTGTATTTGAATGTCTATTGTGATGGAGAAATGTTAAAATTTAGCATTTCTAATCAGCATTTCTGGGTGGGTGCATGTGTATCTGTAGTGTGTGTGTGTGTGTGTGTCTGTTTGAGAAGTGTTAAAACTGGACATTCCCAATCAATGGGCTCAGCGTGTGTGTGTATCTGTAGTGTGTGTGTGTGTGTGTGTGTATTTGTAGTGTGTGTGTATATGTAGTATGTGTGTTAGTGTGTGTGCATCTGTAGTGTAGGTGTGTGAAGGTATGTTTGTGTATGTAGGTGTGTGTGCGCAAGTATGTGCATATATGTAGATGTGTGTGTGCGTCTGTAGTGTGTGTGTGTATTTGTAGTGTGTGTATCTGTAGGGTGTGTGTATTTGTAGTGTGTGTGTCTGTAATGTATGTGTGTGTTTGTGTGTACATATATGTGTGTGTATGTACTGTAGGTGTGTGTGTGTGTGTGTGTGCATGTATCTGTAGTGTGTATCTGTAGTGTATGTGTGTGTGTTAGTCTGTGTGTATCTGTAGTGTGTGTTAGTGTATCTGTAGTGTGTGTGTGTTAGTCTGTGTGTATCTGTAGTGTGTGTTAGTGTATCTGTAGTGTGTGTTAGTCTGTGTGTATCTGTAGTGTGTGTTAGTGTATCTGTAGTGTGTGTTAGTCTGTGTGTATCTGCAGTGTGTGCTAGTGTATCTGTAGTGTGTGTGTTAGTCTGTGTGTATCTGTAGTGTGTGTTAGTGTGTCTGTAGTGTGTGTGTGTGTGTGTGTTAGTCTGTCTGTATCTGTAGTGTGTGTTAGTGTATCTGTAGTGTGTGTGTTAGTCTGTGTGTATCTGTAGTGTGTGTTAGTGTATCTGTAGTGTGTGTTAGTCTGTGTGTATCTGTAGTGTGTGTTAGTGTATCTGTAGTGTGTGTTAGTGTATCTGTAGTGTGTGTGTGTTAGTCTGTGTATCTGTAGTGTGTGTTAGTGTATCTGTAGTGTGTGTTAGTCTGTGTGTATCTGTAGTGTGTGTTAGTGTATCTGTAGTGTGTGTGTTAGTCTGTGTGTATCTGTAGTGTGTGTTAGTGTATCTGTAGTGTGTGTGTTAGTCTGTGTGTATCTGTAGTGTGTGTTAGTGTATCTGTAGTGTGTGTTAGTGTATCTGTAGTGTGTGTTAGTGTGTCTGTAGTGTGTGTGTTAGTCTGTGTGTATCTGTAGTGTGTGTTAGTGTATCTGTAGTGTGTGTTAGTCTGTGTGTATCTGTAGTGTGTGTTAGTCTGTGTGTATCTGTAGTGTGTGTTAGTGTATCTGTAGTGTGTGTTAGTGTGTCTGTAGTGTGTGTGTGTGTGTTAGTCTGTGTGTATCTGTAGTGTGTGTTAGTGTATCTGTAGTGTGTGTTAGTCTGTGTGTATCTGTAGTGTGTGTTTGTGTATCTGTAGTGTGTGTTAGTCTGTGTGTATCTGTAGTGTGTGTTTGTGTATCTGTAGTGTGTGTGTGTTAGTCTGTGTGTATCTGTAGTGTGTGTTAGTGTATCTGTAGTGTGTGTGTTAGTCTGTGTGTATCTGTAGTGTGTGTTAGTGTATCTGTAGTGTGTGTGTTAGTCTGTGTGTATCTGTAGTGTGTGTTAGTGTATCTGTAGTGTGTGTGTTAGTCTGTGTGTATCTGCAGTGTGTGTTAGTGTATGTGTAGTGTGTGTTAGTCTGTGTGTATCTGTAGTGTGTGCTAGTGTATCTGTAGTGTGTATCTGTAGTGTGTGTGTTAGTCTGTGTGTATCTGTAGTGTGTGTTAGTCTGTGTGTATCTGTAGTGTGTGCTAGTGTATCTGTGGTGTGTGTGTTAGTCTGTGTGTATCAGTAGTGTGTGTTAGTGTGTCTGTAGTGTGTGTGTGTGTGTTAGTCTGTGTGTATCTGTAGTGTGTGTTAGTGTATCTGTAGTGTGTGTGTGTTAGTCTGTGTGTATCTGTAGTGTGTGTTAGTGTATCTGTAGTGTGTGTGTGTTAGTCTGTGTGTATCTGTAGTGTGTGTTAGTGTATCTGTAGTGTGTGTGTGTTAGTCTGTGTGTGTCTGTAGTGTGTGTGTGTGTGTGTGTTAGTCTGTGTGTATCTGTAGTGTGTGTTAGTGTATCTGTAGTGTGTGTTAGTCTGTGTGTATCTGTAGTGTGTTTTTGTGTATCTGTAGTGTGTGTGTGTTAGTCTGTCTGTATCTGTAGTGTGTTTTTGTGTATCTGTAGTGTGTGTGTGTTAGTCTGTCTGTATCTGTAGTGTGTGTTAGTGTATCTGTAGTGTGTGTGTGTATTAGTCTGTGTGTATCTGTAGTGTGTGTTAGTGTATCTGTAGTGTGTGTTAGTGTATCTGTAGTGTGTGTGTGTATTAGTCTGTGTGTATCTGTAGTGTGTGTTAGTGTATCTGTAGTGTGTGTTAGTGTATCTGTAGTGTGTGTTAGTGTGTCTGTAGTGTGTGTGTGTGTGTGTTAGTCTGTGTGTATCTGTAGTGTGTGTTAGTGTATCTGTAGTGTGTGTTAGTCTGTGTGTATCTGTAGTGTGTGTTTGTGTATCTGTAGTGTGTGTTAGTCTGTGTGTATCTGTAGTGTGTGTTTGTGTATCTGTAGTGTGTGTGTGTTAGTCTGTGTGTATCTGTAGTGTGTGTTAGTGTATCTGTAGTGTGTGTGTTAGTCTGTGTGTATCTGTAGTGTGTGTTAGTGTATCTGTAGTGTGTGTTAGTCTGTGTGTATCTGTAGTGTGTGTTAGTGTATCTGTAGTGTGTGTGTTAGTCTGTGTGTATCTGTAGTGTGTGTTAGTGTATGTGTAGTGTGTGTTAGTCTGTGTGTATCTGTAGTGTGTGAGAGTTATCTGTAGTGTGTATCTGTAGTGTGTGTGTTAGTCTGTGTGTATCTGTAGTGTGTGTTAGTCTGTGTGTATCTGTAGTGTGTGCTAGTGTATCTGTGGTGTGTGTGTTAGTCTGTGTGTATCTGTAGTGTGTGTTAGTGTGTCTGTAGTGTGTGTGTGTGTGTGTTAGTCTGTGTGTATCTGTAGTGTGTGTTAGTGTATCTGTAGTGTGTGTGTGTTAGTCTGTGTGTATCTGTAGTGTGTGTTAGTGTATCTGTAGTGTGTGTGTTAGTCTGTGTGTATCTGTAGTGTGTGTTAGTGTATGTGTAGTGTGTGTTAGTCTGTGTGTATCTGTAGTGTGTGAGAGTTATCTGTAGTGTGTATCTGTAGTGTGTGTGTTAGTCTGTGTGTATCTGTAGTGTGTGTTAGTCTGTGTGTATCTGTAGTGTGTGTTTGTGTATCTGTAGTGTGTGTGTGTTAGTCTGTGTGTATCTGTAGTGTGTGTTAGTGTATCTGTAGTGTGTGTGTTAGTCTGTGTGTATCTGTAGTGTGTGTTAGTGTATCTGTAGTGTGTGTGTTAGTCTGTGTGTATCTGTAGTGTGTGTTAGTGTATCTGTAGTGTTTGTTAGTGTATCTGTAGTGTGTGTTAGTGTATCTGTAGTGTGTGTTAGTCTGTGTGTATCTGTAGTGTGTGTTTGTGTATCTGTAGTGTGTGTGTGTTAGTCTGTGTGTATCTGTAGTGTGTGTTAGTGTATCTGTAGTGTGTGTGTTAGTCTGTGTGTATCTGTAGTGTGTGTTTGTGTATTTTTAGTGTGTGTGTGTTAGTCTGTGTGTATCTGTAGTGTGTGTATCTGTAGTGTGTGTTTGTGTATCTGTAGTGTGTGTGTGTGTGAATTTAGTGTGTGTATCTGTAATGTGTGTTAGTGTATATGTAGTGTGTGTGTGTGTATGTAGGTGTGTGTATCTGTAATGTGTGTTAGTGTATATGTAGTGTGTGTGTGTGTAGGTATGTGTGTAGGTATGTGTGTCTGCAGGTATGTGCATGTATGTAGGTGTGTGTGTGTGTGTGTATCTGTAATGTATGTGTGTGTTTGTGTGTACAGGTATGTGTGTGTATGTAGGTGTGTGTGTGTGTGTGCATGTATCTGTAGTGTGTTAGTATATCTGTAGTGTGTGTTTTAGTGTGTGTATGTAGGTGTGTGTAGATATGTGCATGTACAGTGTATCACAAAAGTGAGTACACCCCTCACATTTCTGCAAATATTTCATTATATCTTTTCATGGGACAACACTATAGACATGAAACTTGGATATAACTTAGAGTAGTCAGTGTACAACTTGTATAGCAGTGTAGATTTACTGTCTTCTGAAAATAACTCAACACACAGCCATTAATGTCTAAATAGCTGCAACATAAGTGAGTACACCCCACAGTGAACATGTCCAAATTGTGCCCAAAGTGTCAATATTTTGTGTGACCACCATTATTATCCAGCACTGCCTTAACCCTCCTGGGCATGGAATTCACCAGAGCTGCACAGGTTGCTACTGGAATCCTCTTCCACTCCTCCATGATGACATCACGGAGCTGGTGGATGTTAGACACCTTGAACTCCTCCACCTTCCACTTGAGGATGCGCCACAGGTGCTCAATTGGGTTTAGTCCATCACCTTTACCTTCAGCTTCCTCAGCAAGGCAGTTGTCATCTTGGCGGTTGTGTTTGGGGTCGTTATCCTGTTGGAAAACTGCCATGAGGCCCAGTTTTCGAAGGGAGGGGATCATGCTCTGTTTCAGAATGTCACAGTACAAGTTGGAATTCATGTTTCCCTCAATGAACTGCAGCTCCCCAGTGCCAGCAACACTCATGCAGCCCAAGACCATGATGCTACCACCACCATGCTTGACTGTAGGCAAGATACAGTTGTCTTGGTACTCCTCACCAGGGCGCCGCCACACATGCTGGACACCATCTGAGCCAAACAAGTTTATCTTGGTCTCGTCAGACCACAGGGCATTCCAGTAATCCATGTTCTTGGACTGCTTGTCTTCAGCAAACTGTTTGCGGGCTTTCTTGTGCGTCAGCTTCCTTCTGGGATGACGACCGTGCAGACCGAGTTGATGCAGTGTGCGGCGTATGGTCTGAGCACCGACAGGCTGACCTCCCACGTCTTCAACCTCTGCAGCAATGCTGGCAGCACTCGTGTGTCTATTTTTTAAAGCCAACCTCTGGATATGACGCCGAACACGTGGACTCAACTTCTTTGGTCGACCCTGGCGAAGCCTGTTCCGAGTGGAACCTGTCCTGGAAAACCGCTGTATGACCTTGGCCACCATGCTGTAGCTCAGTTTCAGGGTGTTAGCAATCTTCTTATAGCCCAGGCCATCTTTGTTATTTTTAGAAGACAGTAAATCTACACTGCTATACAAGTTGTACACTGACTACTCTAAGTTATATCCAAGTTTCATGTCTATAGTGTTGTCCCATGAAAAGATATAATGAAATATTTGCAGAAATGTGAGGGGTGTACTCACTTTTGTGATACACTGTATGTAGATGTGTGTGTGTATCTGTAGTGTGTGTGTTTGTGTGTAGGTATGTGCATGTATGTAGATGTGTGTGTATCTGTAGTATGTATGTGTGTGTGTCTGTGTATATCTGTAGTTTGTGTTTGTGTCATACATGTGCCCACACACACACACATACACACTACAGATACTTACATACCTACACACACACCTACATACATGCACAAAGCACATACAAGCACACACACACACACACACACACACTACAAATACACACACACACATTACAGATACACACATACATCTACGTATATGCACATACACACATACAGTACATGTGTGTGTGTGTGTGTGTGTGTGTGTGTGTGAGAGTGTGTGAGTGTCAATTGTGCTAAAGAAGTGTTAAAACTTGACATTTCCAATCATGTGACTCAGTGTGTGTGTGTGGGTGGGTGTGGATCTGTAGTGTGTGTGTGTGTGTGTGTGTGTGTGCTGCCCCGATGCAGGTTTTGAGTTCGGGTTGCAGACGTGATAAAAGCAGAGCATGTAGCACAATAATGGAACTCACACACATACACACACACACACACACACACACACACACACCTCAAACCTCACACACACACACACACACACACACAGAAGTGTGAGTCACAATTACAGTTGCAGTGGGAAATATTCACCCCCCCTCCCACACACACACATCAAAAGGTTTTATGGTCGCGTGAGTGTAGAATTGAATAAAATGTAACATCAGTCCACATTATTTTGAGCTGGAGTGAAGAACATCTGGATCTCTTGACAAAAGTCAACGTGCACCACTGTTCCACCCGATACTTTAACCAAGCTTTGATTGGTGGGAGTCCTGATGGAAAGTGTAATTATCACCAAGGGTCAGTTCCACCTCAGAATCCAGAATGCCAGAACATTCCTCCTCACAATGACCTGGTGTTTCTTGGAATCCACGATGCCGGTCACATGATCAGCAGTAAATCAACCCCACATCATCACGGAGCCTCCACGCTTAAGGGTCATTTTCTTCTGCTCCATCTGACCTCTTTCCATTTCCTATATTTAGCAGACACTTCCTAAGTGACTTACAGGATTAGGGGGTCTTGCTCAAGGGCCCAACAGAGTCACACAAACACTTATACACAATTACATACACACACATTTATACACACTAACTGTATACACAACTTTTAGATATATGCACATACACACTCAAACACACACATTTATACACACACGCACACACACACAATTAAATACACACTTACTGTATACACAACTTTTAGATAAATGCATATACACACATTTATACACACACATACACACTCATACATATACACACACTCACATACACTTACTTACACACACTCATACACACACATACATTTAGACACACATACACAATTACAAATACACATTTATACACACTCATTCACACACATTTACACACATACACATTTATACACACTCATACACACACATTTATACACACACGCGCACACACACATATACACAATTAAATACACACTTACTGTATACACAACTTTTAGATAAATGCATATACACACATTTATACACACTCATACATATACACACACTCACATACACTTACTTACACACACTCATACACACACATACATTTAGACACACATACACAATTACATATACACATTTATACACACTCATACACACACATTTAGACACACACACTCATACACACACATTTAGACACATACACACACACATTTATACACACTCATACACACACATTTAGACACACACACTCATTCACACACATTTAGACACATACACACACATTTATACACACTCATACACACACATTTAGACACACACACTCATTCACACACATTTAGACACACACACACACACACACATTTATACACACTCATACACACACATTTAGACACACACACTCATTCACACACATTTAGACACACACACACACACACATTTATACACACTCATACACACACATTTAGACACACACACTCATTCACACACATTTAGACACACACACACACACACACATTTAGACACACACATTTAGACACACACACTCATTCACACACATTTAGACACACACACACACACATTTATACACACTCATTCACACACATTTAGACACACACACTCATACACACACATTTAGACACATACACACACACACATTTATACACACTCATTCACACACACATTTAGACACACACACTCATACAAACACATTTAGACACACACACACACACATTTATACACACTCATACACACACATTTAGACACACATACACACACATTTATACACACTCATAGACACACACATTTAGACACACACACTCATACAAACACATTTAGACACACATACACACACACATTTATACACACTCATAGACACACACATTTAGACACACACACTCATACAAACACATTTAGACACATACACACACATTTATACACACTCATACACACACATTTAGACACACATACACACACATTTATACACACTCATAGACACACACATTTAGACACACACACTCATACAAACACATTTAGACACACATACACACACACATTTATACACACTCATAGACACACACATTTAGACACACACACTCATACAAACACATTTAGACACACATTTATACACTTGACTTGACTTGACTTGACACATTTATACACACTCATAGACACACACATTTATACACACTCATTCACACACACATTTATACACACTCATTCACACACACATTTAGACACACACACTCATACACACACATTCATACACACTCATTCACACACATTTATACACACTCATTCACACACACATTTAGACACACACACTCATACACACACATTTATACACACTCATTCACACACACATTTATACACACTCATTCACACACACATTTAGACACACACACTCATACACACACATTTAGACACATACACACACATTTATACACACTCATTCACACACACATTTATACACACTCATTCAACACACATTTAGACACACACACTCATACACACACATTTACACACATTTAGACACACATACACAATTACAAATACACATTTATACACACTCATACACACACATTTAGACACATACACACACTTACACATTTATACACACTCATACACACACATTTAGACACATACACACACTTACACATTTATACACACTCATACACACACATTTAGACACATACACACACTTACACATTTATACACACTCATACACACACATTTAGACACACACACACACACACATTTATACACACTCATACACACACATTTAGACACATACACACACTTACACATTTATACACACTCATACACACACATTTAGACACATACACACACTTACACATTTATACACACTCATACACACACATTTAGACACACACACACACACACACATTTATACACACTCATACACACACATTTAGACACATACACACACACACACACACACATTTATACACACACATTTAGACACATACACACACACACACACACACATTTATACACACTCATACACACACATTTAGACACATACACACACACACACACACATTTATACACACTCATACACACATTTAGACACACACACTTACACATTTATACACACTCATACACACACATTTAGACACATACACACATACACATTTATACACACTCATACACACACATTTAGACATATACACACACATACACACTTATACACACTCTCACACATGTACACACTAACTGTAGACAGACATTTACATACACACACTCATTTATACACACACAAACTTATCCACACGTACTGTATACACACACACACACACACACTTATATAAATACACACTCTTACATACACACATTTGTATACACTGAAGCATACACACTTATGAACACTGTGTACACACACACTTATACACACTTATACACACCTTTATATAAATACACACACAAACACAACCTTATACACACTAACTGCATACACACACACCCACACGTATATACAGTAAATGCATATTTACATACACACATTTGTGTACACTGTAAAATACACACTTACCATATACATGCCCCTATATAAACACACACACTTATACACACTGTATATATACACACACATACACACACTTATATGCACTGTATACACACACACATATACAAACTGTATACACACACCTATATAAATACACACATACACATTTATACACATACTCTCTCTCTCTTTCTCTCTCTCACACACACACACACACACACACACACACACTTGACCTGGAGCTTCCCTCTGGTCTGCTGTTAAACTCTTAGCACCTGCTCTGATGGTGGATGGAGGTGGAATTTCGAGAGAGAGAAAGAGACGGGGGGTGAACAGGGGTGAGAAATGGGTTAGATGAAGACACCGTGTTCAGAGGGTGAGGCTGAGGTTACCCGGGCACATACA
Source organism: Trichomycterus rosablanca (assembly GCF_030014385.1). NCBI lineage: Eukaryota > Metazoa > Chordata > Actinopteri > Siluriformes > Trichomycteridae > Trichomycterus > Trichomycterus rosablanca. The sequence goes on along the minus strand of NC_085988.1, from coordinate 7,668,878 downwards.
GAGGGGGGCAAACGTCTCCGGGGTCTGATCACCAGCACCTTTACCTTCGGTGTCCACAGTGGCCTTTTTAAAGAGGTCATTTCTCAGAGGCGACAATTCCAGTAATATTTTAATTCCTCCTCTAATAAAATTAAACTTTGTTATAGGAAGACGTGGCAGAGTAGATACAGCAAGTGGTGTGGGTGCTGCACAACCCCAGGGACCAGGGAACCAAGGTTAAAGGTCCAGTCTCTGAGGAATTCTGAATGTTCTCTATTTGTCTAGCTAGCAAACCGGTTTCTCTTAATCTCACAGAATCATGCCAGTGGGGGACTCGGCTGCTCAGTTGAACCTGATGGATTGTCAATGGATTGCCCAATGGATTGTCATCCTGTCCAGAGTGTATTACTACCTACTGCCCAGCTTTCTCAGGTAGGTTCCATACCCACCACTATTCTGACCATGATGAAGTAGTCTGAATAAAAATGCCGCAGTAGGTAGTGTGGGTGCCACACAAGACCAGGATCCTAGAAAGCTTAGGTTGAACCATGCATCCAGTCACAACATCCTGCCCACCCCCCAAAGTAATGCCAGTGGGTGGATTTGCAGCTCTAAATTGTCCCAGGTTACATTTATGTCATTGATTGTAAGCTGTCGAAGTTTAAGGGCCTTACTCAGGAGCCCAAAAGTGACAACTTGGCAATGGTGGGGCTTGAACAACCTGGAGCAACCTTCTAAAAGTAGTGTGTGATGCCCATAATAGGATATTGTCCTGTTCCAGGGTGTAATCCTGCTCTGGACCCATCATGACTCCACCAGTTCTGACATTTTGGGCTCTGCTATCAGCCGGCCAGACGCCTATACAGACTCACAATTGGCTGAAACAGGGATCCTTGTTGCTGATGCTGTCCGACTGTGGCGCATACACAGGGAGTGGATGATCACGGATGACAGTGCGTGACTCTACACTAGTAATACTGTGATCTGTGTGACCCCGCCCCTGGCAAGTGAAAGAAAGCGATTGTCATGTGGTGTTGGAAGGGGCTCATGACAGCCCTGGCACCCTCCACTGAGGTGGGGGTGGTGGCAGCAACTTAAGAAAGGTACCAACCAGATACAACTAGATTAGGGTGTACTGAATAGCAGGGGGCGTGGATCCCCCAAAACTAGGAACTCAAGTCCCTGCCCCTCAAGAAAATCCTGATTCCGCTACATGTTCAGAAGACACGTCAAAGTCTTGTCATGTATAATGGTAACCTGGATTATCTTCACCCTCCATAATAAAGTAAATACATGATCGAACATCTCATTCCCTTATAAGCAGGGATGTAATGCATCCCAATCCTGCAGCAGCCTGAGGGATTAGCATCACACACACCAAAACACACACACATAAACTGATGGAGATGGACGTCCGTAACACACACACACACACACAAATTCATGAGCGCTCATGCAGGCTTCACATGCCAGAGATTTACTTATTGGGTTTATGGTAAGCGTGTGCAGATATGTGTGGCAGCATTATGACCTCTAGGTACCTATCAACCAGTTCCAGCGAGCTTTTGTTGTCCCACACAGGAGCTCTGAAATCTGAACGTGGGGGTCTAACCCTCGGACCTTCGGGAATGAAGGAGCAGTGCATTAGCTCAACTCTGGAAGGATGCTGGCCTCACAATGCTGGCCTCACAATGCCCCAGTGACAGCCCTCAGTCCAGTACCGTTCCTCTCTGCCACAGGGGAGAACATGTCCAAAGATCCTGGCTGACTAGATGCATCCAACACTCGTCCTTACAGGCTCCCAACCTTCTAATAATGGTGTGGCTTCATTAAATCTGAGCTACTTCTAGCCAAAATGCTTAAAGGTTGCTTGATGTAAGCAAGAAGACCAGGCTACTCCTGTACTTAGGCGTCACCACAGTGGATCTGGTCAACACACCATATTGTGGTATGCGCCAGATGCCCTTAGTAACACGACCCTCCTATTTGTAATTGGGCTTGGGACCAGCACTAAGAGCACACTGACAACTGCATCTCCCAATGGCTAGTCTGTTTCGGCCACCTCCTTCCCCCTTTCTTGAACGTTAGCCGATCATATCCATGCAGATACCCAACTGGTCTCCCAGTGGTCCCCAGATCTCAGCACTACTGAGCTATACGTACTTCACCCGAGCATCCGAACAACACAAATATATGTTGGATTTATCATTTAACATTTGAGCCGCCCATTTAGTCAAAGTTTAGATCTGTATCTGTAAATTCCAAAGAGACAGAAGGTTAAAGTAGGGCAGTTGTAGCCTAGCAGTTAAGGTACTAGACCAGTAATCAAAAGGTTCAACTACATCCAGCTAAACCAACATTGCACCTCCTCATATCAAGACCAGTACAAGTATCATGTAGAGACCCAATCATCTTCCAAAGGCTCCTGATGGTAAATCTCAGAATTCAACCTAGTCCTTGATTCAGAGGTGGATCCAGAGGCAAAGACCACAGGAACATATAAGGATTCAACACGTTACCTAACGTTTAAATGAGCATTTACCCACTGAGGTTGAAATTTGTTTCTTGTTACAAAGCTAGATTATTATACTGTTGTGTTGTGTTGTATTTGGACATAAATGGACAGATTGCTTTATTCAGCCAAGTACAATCCCTGACTGAGTGTCATGTTTATTGCTGAAGTCTGTGGAGCCAACGGCAAGCAGCGTATGGGAAAGAACAATTACACCAGAATGTGGGGTACATCTTTGGCCCCTTTGTGTTGAGTGTTGTGCCCCTTTGTGGTCCTTTATTTTGAAAAATCCTAGAGCCGCCCATGTCTTGATTTAGCATATTAACTACCTTTAAGTTACAGTAAAGATCAGTATACGTTAGGTTCAGTACCTACTATTCTTAGAACCTAGGTCAGAGGTAGCTCAGGGGTTATGGTACTGGCCTAGTAATCATAAGGTTTCTGGTTCTTTATCACAGACTAGACTGAATAATGAAGAACTCTAATTGCTTGTTTATTCTTTCACTATTTATACGTTTTAGTTTAAATTAATTTTGTGGATGTATGATTTGTGTAAGTCTAATTAATTTAAATTGTTCTCCAGACCACCTGAGAAGGATGGGGGTCCCTGCTGAGTCTGGTTCCTCTCAAAGTTTCGTCCTGTATTTCAAGGGGGTTTTTCCTGTCGTCCTCGGCTTGCTCAACAGGAGTTTTTGGTCTGTCAATCCTGGATTCTGTTAAGTTGATTTGAGACAATAATCATTGTCAAAAGCGCTGTACTAATAAATACATTGTGGTTCAAGTCCCACCATCACCAAGTTGCCACTGTTGGGCTCTTGAGCAAAGTCTGTCTGTCATAATTGTAAGTCACTTTAGATAAAAGTGATCTTTAGATAAAAGATATTTTTTGAGAGTGTTGCCCCCAATCGTTGGTTAAGACCTGTTATTAATATGTCAAACTGAGAGTACACCATCCTTACTTTTGGTCTTTACCATGCACCATAGACACTGTCCTGCGACTCCACCACTAATTCATCAGCACTAATTTAAATGGCATTATAATCCCCTATGAGGTCAGGTGGGTCTTCACCTCCATCCCTAAAATACCATGTGATCTCATCATAACCACGGTACCTGCGCTACACGACTGACCGTCCCCAAACTCCAAGAGAGAACCATAGAGCAGTGCTTCTCAACCAGGAGGCCTAGAGGGGGGCCTAGAGCTTTTATCCAAAGCGACTTACAGTACTGTGACAGTATATTGTATAAGCATTAGAGAATTAAGAGCCTTGCTCAAGGGCCCAACAGTGACAACCTGGCAGAGATGGAGCTTCAACCAGTGACCTTTCGATTGATAGTCCAGTACCTTAACCGCTAGGCTACAACTGCCTACAAATGTATGGCATTTAGTAAAATACAATTCTGACTGAATACAGTTTAAACAATTGAGGGTTAAGGGCCTTGCTCAGGGGCCCAATAGTGAGACTTGAACATGCAATCTTCTGATTAATAGTCAAGTATCTTAATCGCTGAGCTACCACCATCCTGCTACCTATAGCCTACGGTGGGTCTTGGAGAATGAACATATTTGATTCGTCCACTACAAAAGTGCAAAGGTCAACGGACGGCAACTACGAATGATTCCAAGTCAGTTGTTGATGCAGATCCAGCTGAAGTAGGTCCAGGTGAGGAAGCTCCTACCATCAGCTTGCTAGAAATAAACCTACACTGATCAGCCATAACATTAAAACCACCTCCTTGTTTCTACACTCACTGTCCATTTTATCAGCTCCACTTACCATATAGAAGCACTCTGTAGTTCTACAATCACTGACTGTAGTCCACCTGTTTCTCTGTATGCTTTTTTAGCCTGCTTTCATCCTGTTCTTCAATGGTCAGGACCCCCACAGGACCCCCACAGAGCAGGTATTATTCAGGTGGTGGATCATTCTCAGCACTGCAGTGACACTGACATGGTGGTGGTGTGTTAGTGTGTGTTGTGCTGGTATGAGTGGATCAGACACAGCAGCGCTGCTGGAGTTTTTAAATACCGTGTCCACTCAGTGTCCACTCTATTAGACACTCCTACCTGGTTGGTCCACATTGTAGATGTAAAGTCAGAGAAGATCGCTCATCCATTGCTGCTGTTTGAGTCGGTCATCTTCTAGACCTTCACCGGTGGTCACAGGACGCTGCCCATGGGGCGCTGTTGGCTGGATGTTTTTTGGATGGTGGACTATTCTCAGTCCAGCAGTGACAGTGAGGTGTTTAAAAACTCCAGCAGCGCTGCTGTGTCTGCTGTGGTTTTAATGTTATGGCTGATCAGTGTACTACATCAACCAAAATCAGAAAATACCAAGATTCATTGTGGATTTATTGAATTTTCCATGAGCAAGAAGGCATAAACCGTGTCAAGAGGGTTCCAGAAATTGTCTGGAGGAGAGAAACTAGAGGACAGGAACATTTTTTATCCAGTTGGGTTTGTTCCTGTGGGTGTGTCATCCTCCAGCTCCAGTGTACTGTATGACCTGCCATTAGTAAACCCCAACATGCATCCTTCCAATGGTGGGTGAATGTTGAAAGAAATGGAATTTAGTCCACCTGTCCATCTGATTGTCTCATCATCCCTCAGTCTGGTTTCATCTTTTACATTTTAGCTTGATCCTCGTCTGGTCTGCTGAGAAACTCATCACCCTGGTACACACTGCGCAACGATGTGGACTGAAATCCAGACGGCGTTAGTGGATTCAGATGAGTGTTAGATTTGTGTGTAGATGAGCATGTAGAGGATTTTCACATCCGTTCTCATCCTCTTATGACTATGAATAGGAGGGTGGATTGGTTCCTCTACATCAATATTCTTATACACACGTACACGAGCTCACGTCCGTTCATATGAAGTCCAGGATACTACATACACTATATGGACTAAAGTATTGGGACGCTTCTTCTAATGACTGAATTCATGTGTTTCAGCCACAACAGTTGCTAACAGGTTTAATAAATCAATTATATGAAAGAAATTAGATGCTTTCAATGTGAAGCAACAGTTTAGGGAAGGTCCTTTCCTGTTCCAGCATGAGCGAGCTCTATAAAGACATGAAGAAAAGCTCAATTAAAAAAACAAGAAACTCTAGCGTCCTGCACAGAGCCCTGACCTCTGGGATGAACCGGAACATCAACTGAGACTTTCTTGACCATTCAATACAAATTCTGCCATTATTTAACTAAAAGGGCACAAATTCCCATACACAGTCATGTGGGAAGTTCTCAGAAGAGCGGCTGTTGTTCAAGTTTTCTTATCTGGTAGCATATATAGTGTCAATAATAGAGGTCCCAATACTGACCCCTGTGGAACACCATATTTTGCTTTTGTAGTTTCCGAGCATTTATTATTTAAACAAACAAATTGAGAGCGGTCTGTCAGATAGGATTTAAACCAATATTTCTTTTTTATTCTAAAAATCATTTCTGTTTTATTCTTAAAATCATTTCTATTTTATTTTCAAAATTATTTCTATTTTACTCTCAAAATCATTTCTATTTTATTCCTAAATTATTTCAATTTTATTATAAAAATTTATATTTTATTCTCCAAATTTTTTCTATTATTTTATTCTCAAAATCATTCTCAAAATCATTTTGGTTTTATTCTTAAAATCATTTTTATTTTATTATTAAAATTATTTCTATTTTTATTGTAAAAAAAAAAAAAAAAAAATCTATTTTATTCCTAAATTATTTCTATTTTATTCTCAAATTTTTTTCTATTTTATTCCTAAATTATTTCTACTTTATTATCAAAATTATTTCTATTTAATTCCTAAATTGTTTCTATTTTTTTAGCAAAATTATTTCTATTTTATTCTCAAATATTTTTCTATTTCATTCCTAAATAATTTCTATTTTATTCTTAAAATTATTTTTATTTTATTATCAAAAATATTTCTATTTCATTTTCAAAATCATTTCTATCTTATTCCTAAATTATTTCAATTGTATTATAAAAATGTCTATTTTATTCTCAAAATTATTTCTATTTTTTTTAAATCATTTCTGTTTTATTCTTATAATTATTTCCACTTTATTCTTAAAATTATTTTTATTTTATTCTTATAATTATTTCTATTTTTTTCTTAAAATTATTTCTATTTTATTCTTATAATTATTTCCATTTTAATCTTATAATTATTTCCATTTCATTCTCAAAATCATTTCCACTTCATTCCTGGAATTATTTTTTTTATTCTCATATAATTTGTATTTTATTTGCAAAATTATTTCCACTTTATTCTCAAAATTTCTACTTATTTAAAATAAAAGTATATATATGATAAAAATTTTATCATTGACTGTAATATGCAGTCGTACATTTACATTTTCAGTATTTAGCAGACGCTTTTATCCAAAACTACTTATATTACAGTTACTGGATACAGTCTGAGCAATTGAGGGTTAAGGGCCTTGCTCAGGGGCCCAACAGCAGCAACCTGGCAGTAGTGGGGCTTGAACCAGTGTCCTTCTGATTACCAGTCCAGTACCTTAACCACTAGGCTACAGCTTGCCCCAGTCATAATTGTTAAAATAAATAGAGCTGGTGCACTAACAGATTCATGTCATGTTAAAGTTCTCTGTTTATCATGTATTAATTATTTATGTAGCTATAAACGATGATTGATGGAATAAGATTGGCGGTGTGAGAAGGTTTGAGACTCTAGGCGCTCCTGAGTGCAGGTATTTAAAGACCCCGGGGGTATTTGATGTGGTAGTGAGTATTGAAGAGGCAGCTGATTTACGACGCCGAGGTTCTGCGCTCATGAAAACTCACCATGCGTCTGTTTTAAAGAGCGTGAGGAGAACCTGGAGCCATGTGTAATCTTAATGTGCGAATAAATCGCCCAGAGAATAAAGCAGAGTAGAGAGGGGGTCAGTGCACCCCCATCCACAACCCCAAATAATAGTAATAAAGCAGAGCATGGGGGAGGGGGGGGGGGGGGGTGTCAGTGCACCCCCATCCACAACACCAAATAATAATAATAAAGCTGCGTGGTTCAGTATTAAACCATCAGTGTTTATTTAACCTGCCTGAACCACACAGTGTTTAATGAGATGATTAATACTTTATTATTCATTATTGTTTATAATAATCTGCTGGGTCTAAAACCACAGTCATTTATTATCTGTTTTATCCTGGTCAGGATCACAGTGACCTGACTGCATGTTTTTGGACTTGTGGGAGGAATCCCACTCCAGACAGAAAGGACCCAGACCGCTCCACCTGGGAATCAAACCCAGGCGCTCGGATGTCGCAGCGGTAAATCACGCTAGCCCACCAGTTTGAATCTCTTCTATCAGCTGATTGGCTGTGTCTGGGGGGAAATCCCAGTCAAGGCTACTGCATAATGGCGGATGATCACGGGTAGCAGTGCGTGGCTCTGCACTTGTAATACTGCTTTCTGTGAGACCCCGCCACTAACGGGTAAAAAGAAGCGCAGGCTATGTGTGTGTTACAGAGGGGGCGTGTCGGCCCTCCTCGATCGGCGGTGGGGGAGGCAACAGTGAAAAGGTAAAGAGAACCTCCAATTGGCCACAAGTGGACTGGCTGAAATAAATAAATAAGTAAAAAAAAATTAAGTACATAAATAAATAAATAAATAAATAAATAAGTAAATAAATAAATAAATGAGTAAATAAATAAATAGGTATATAAATTAATAAGCAAATAATTAAATAAATAAATAAGTAAATAAATAAATAAATAAAAAAGTAAATAAATGTATAATTCAATAAATAAATAATAAGTAAATAATTAAATGAATAAATGAGTAAATAAATAAGTATATGAATTAATAAGTAAATAAATAAATAAGTAAATACATAAATAAGTAACTAAAAAGTAACTAAGTGAGTAAATAAATATACAATCAAATAAATAAATAAATAATAAGTAAATAATTAAATAAACAAATAACTAAATAAATGAGCAAATAAATAAATAGATATATAAATTAATAAGTAAATAATTAAATAAATAAATGAGTACATAAATAAATAATTAAATAAGTAAATAAATGTAAAATTCAATAAATAAATAATAAGTAAATAATTAAATAAATGAAGGAGTAAATAAATAAGTATATGAATTAATAAGTAAATAAATAAATAAGTAAATACATAAATAAGTAACTAAAATTTACTAAGTAAATAAATAATAAGTAAATAATTAAATAAATAAATAAATAAATAAATAAATAAATAAATAAATAAATAAGTAAACAAGTAAATAAATAAGTAAATACATAAATAATTAAATAAATATATAATTCAATAAATAAATAATAAATAATTAAATGAGTAAATAATTAAAACATAACCAAATAATGAGTAAATAAATAAATAAGTTGATAAGTAAAAAAAATAACTAAGTAAATAAACAATAAGTAATTAATAATAAATAAATAAGTAAATAAATAAGTAAATCAATTATTAAGTAAATAAAAAATATAAAAATAAATAGATACATTTGTAAGTAAATAAATAATTAAATAAAAATGTAAATAAGTAAAAACAAATAAATGATGAAGAATTGATCAGTACAACGAAATATAAAATATTTCCACATTTAGCTGAAGAACAAAGCAGAGCATGGACAAAATCATCCTCCAAAAACGAGGTGTCTATTTTTAAATGCAAACTAGGAACTGATTAAATTACATATATTTGGACAGCGCTTTTATTTATTTATTTATTTTTACAAGAGCACTTTTACAGAATCCAGTTTTAATAACCCCTAACGAGCATGTGCTTCAACCACAACGATTACTAACATGTGTAGAATGAAACAATGAAATGCTTCCAACTTTGCAGCAACAGTTTAGGGAAGACCTTTTTTATGTTCCAGCATTAAAAGCAAGCTCTATAAAGACGTGAAGAAAAGCTTGCTGCACGGAGCCCGGACCTCAGCCCCACTCAACAGCTCGTTTGACTGAATGGGCACAAATTCCCATACACAGACATACACACTTCAAAGTCTAGTGAGAAGCTTCTCAGAAGAGCGGCTGTTGTTCTAGAGGGTCAGTGTATTTTAAAACGGAACGTCCATCAGGCTGATGCTCAGGTGTCCAGATACTTTTGGCTCTATAGTGTAATAGAATGAACATCACAGAGAGGATCTGAGCATGACTGTTGGTATATTAAGTTTGTCGGGTTAAACGTGAACGTTTTGGACCCTGCGTGTGTGGAACCTGAAGCCGGGCGTCTGAGTTTCTCAGGCCTGGACGCCGGGGCGTCTCGGGTAGCAGGATTCGCCCTAATGAGACAGGCGGCGATTAAAATTAAAGACACCCAACGGTCGCCATCAATCGCAGTTACAGCGGCCGGCGCGGCCCATAAAAGCTGGAATGCGTCCAGCTTTTCATCTCCTGAGACACGCACGCTTCCCTGTCCCTATCCCCCCGTCAAGCCCTGTCCTGATCCCACTTACGCTTTACGCCCCTAACCACCTTAATTTTATGGGCGGTCGTAGCGCGGCCCGGACGGAGCTCGGCTTAATGGGAGCGGGTGTAAAAACTGAAGGCTCGTTCTGAATGGATATACGGCGCGAATCAACTTTTATTTTGCTCTTAAAGAGGGTTTTTTGGAGATTTTAAACACGGTGCTGGTTTTAACGTGGGATTTTTGTGGCGCTCGGACGTACTCATGTGTGAAACGCTGCTGTCCGGCGATAACGATCCTGTCCAGAAGGCGTACGAAGGATTCAATAGTCCTCTGACGCGGGGATAGGGATTAACAAAGGAGAAACGCGCTGGCCTCTAACGAGCGGCGAGCGGACACTCGGCAGCCCGGGGCCGGAACCTGTCACCCTCAGACGTAACCTTTCCGTCTCTGGTCCGCCCGTCCCGTCGTCTCGGCTCTAACACGTGGAGAGAGGTGCGAGATCAGGACGGATCCCCGCGCGAAGGGGCGAATCGGCGTTGTCGTATTGAGTCTGCTTCCTGTTCGGGGTGAAGTGACAGATCACGTTCATTACCACGCTCATCGTTTCATCACCTACGTGCCGTAATGCGATCATGAACATCAACGACGTGTACGTCGCCGAGCAAAACACAGATACACTATGAGGAAATACAAGTACTGACTGTAGCCCATCTTTTGCTCACTGTGTGAGAATTTAGAGTGGTTATATGTACAGTTGTAGCCTAGTGGTTAAGAAACTGAATTAGTAATCAAAAGGTCGCTGGTTCAAGCCCCACCTCTGCCAGGTTGCCAATGCTGGTCCCTTGAGCAAGGCCCTTAACCCTCAATTGCTTGGGCAGTATAGTGTCACAGTAGTGTAGGAAGCTTTGGATAAAAATAATAGCTCATCTTCGCCTCGCTCAGGAGTCCAACAGTGAATTTCCAATCAAAAGTTTCCATTTTATCAGCTCCACTTACCATATAGAAGCACTTTGTAGTTCTACAATTACTGACTGTACTCCATCTGTTTCTCTGCATGCTTTGTTACCCCCTTTCACCCTGTTCTTCAATGGTCAGGACCCCCACAGGACCACCACAGAGCAGATATTATTTAGGTGGTGGATCATTCTCAGCACTGCAGTGACACTGACATGGTGGTGGTGTGTTAGTGTGTGTTGTGCTGGTATGAGTGGATCAGACACAGCGGCGCTGCTGGAGTTTTTAAATACCGTGTCCACTCACTGTCCACTCTATTAGACACTCCTACCTAGTTGATCCACCTTGTAGATGTAAAGTCAGAGACGATCGCTCATCTATTGCTCCTGTTTGAGTCGGTCATCTTCTAGACCTTCACCAGTGGTCACAGGACGCTGCCCACGGGGCGCTGTTGCCTGGATATTTTTGGTTGGTGGACTATTCTCAGTCCAGCAGTGACAGTAAGGTGATCCATTTATACCAGCACAACACACACTAACACACCACCACCATGTCAGTGTCACTGCAGTGCTGAGAATGATCCACCACCTAAATAATACCTGCTCTGTTGGGGTCCTGACCATTGAAGAACAGAGTGAAAGGGGGCTAACAAAGTATGTAGAGAAACAGATGGACTACAGTCAGTAATTGTAGAACTACAAAGTGCTTCTATATGGTAAGTGGAGCTGATAAAATGGACAGTGAGTGTAGAAACAAGGATCGGTGTATGATAAGGGCAGTGGCAGCTGGATACGAGACTTCAGCTGCTGGACAGTCCGTGCAACCAACACCGGAATCCAGGTTCTAATCTCAGCACTGCTACCATAACAGACGCCCTTTCCAGGGTGTTCCTGATGTGGCCAACACCAGTTTTGGATTGGTATGATGTCTAGAGTTAAGGTCAGGAATAGGGTTAGGATTAGTGTTAGGATTAGAAGCTCACGAATGGCCATTATTACTCAACACATTTGTCTCTTCATTAACGTTTGGCTTTACATTTCCCCTGAAACACACAAGCACACGTTCATGTATGTAAAAGCAACAAGTCCCATCAGTGCAGATTATTACGTTCAGTTATTTAAGTCGTGGAGCTCAGACACAGACCGAGTCATAAATTCGACCCTCTACAGTCATAAATGTGGGATTATGAAGTAGTAAATATGGGTTTATGAGGAGCTCATGAAGGTGGTAGTGTGTCTCCTCCAACGTTTGACTCCCTGCTGCATCCTGAACATCATTCTTCCTCTTTCTGTCTGCAGGAACGACCTCATCAGACACCCTGAAGAAGGAAGACACGTCCAAAATCCTTGACTTCAGAAAGATGGCAGTGTTTAGGGGGGTTACTGGGGGGTCACTGGTTGCTAACAATTGCTCAGTTCTCCTGGAAAGAAGGAAGAAGCTTCTGCACGGAGCAAGAAAAATCAGAAGAAGCTTGAATACCTCTGACGTCTCACACGTTCAGGCTGGATCTCACACTCTCATGTCACACCTCTAAAAATGTCATGCACTGACTATGATAATGAATCCGGGGTCATGTATAAAAATACACACACACGTTTAAAATGAATAAATAAATCATATTTAAACATTCTTCTTTTTGTTGTATATTTATAACTGGTCTGTGTGTTCTGGTGACATGTGAGAATAACAATTACTAACAGGTGTAAAAAATATAAGGAAAATGATGTTTTTAACTTTACAGTAACAGTTTAGGGAGCAGCAGAAGAGCAGAAGAAAACCTTAGTTTAAAGAAACTTTAGTGTCCTGCACTGAGCCCTGACCTCAGCCCCACTCAACATCTCTGGAATGAACCGGAACACCGACTGACACCTGACCATATAATAACTGAATTACAGACTGGACACTTACACCGATCAGCCATAACATTAAAACCACCTCCTTGTTTCTACACTCACTGTCCATTTCATCAGCTCCACTTACCATATAGAAGCACTTTGTAGTTCTACAATTACTGACTGTAGTCCATCTGTTGCTATGCATGCTTTGTTAGCCCCCTTTCACCCTGTTCTTCAATGGTCAGGACCCCCACAGGACCCCCACAGAGCAGGTATTATTTAGGTGGTGGATCATTCTCAGCACTGCAGTGACACTGACATGGTGGTGGTGTGTTAGTGTGTTAGTATGAGTGGATCAGTCACAGCAGCGTTGCTGGAGTTTTTAAACACCTCACTATCACTGCTGGACTGAGAATAGTCCACCAACCAAAAACATCCAGCCAACAGCGCCCCGTGACCACTGATGAAGGTCTAGAAGATGACCAACTCAAACAGCAGCAATAGATGAGCGATCGTCTCTGACTTTACATCTACAAGGTGGACCAACTAGGTAGGAGTGTCTAATAGAGTGGACAGTGAGTGGACACGGTGTTTAAAAACTCCAGCAGCGCTGCTGTGTCTGATCCACTCATACCAGCACAACACACACTAACACACCACCACCATGTCAGTGTCACTGCAGTGCTGTGTCTGATCCACTCATACTCTTAAAGCCAAACGTTAATGAAGAGACAAATGTGCCAAATGTGTTGAGTAATAATGCCTACTTGTGAGCTTCTAATCCTAACACTAACCCTAATCCTAATCCAAACCTTAAGCCTAGACATCATACCAATCCAAAACTGGTGAGAGTCATAGGCTGTGGTAAATAAACATTTACATTTTCAGCATCTAGCAGAAGCTTTTATCCAAAGCGACTTACACATTGAGCTGAACACAATGAGCAATTGAGGGTTAGGGGCCTTGCTCAGGGACCCAACAGTGGCAACCTGGTGGTGGCGGGACTTGAACCGTCAACCTTCTGTTTAATAGTCCAGTACCTTAACCACTGAGCTATCACTGCCCTAAACCATGGTGAAAATGCAGTGCTAGGTTACACAAACATGTTACACAAACAAAGACTGTCTGACTGAAGTTTGTCATAGTGCTTTTGTGTCCATTCCTCTTTCACAATCAAATTAAGGCTCAAACTGTACCCACCAATATCATCAACATCACTCAGTATGAGTGTACCCCCACTGTTATATTCATGGCTTCATGGTCTGAATGGTTCTGTTTGACCCCATCAAGAGATTTACAGCTATTACAAGAAAAAGAACCATTTCTAACAGTGTAGCCAAACAAAAGTGTAAAGATAAAACTCCTACATGTGGTACAATAGCTAGATAGATATATGGATGGATGGATGGATGGATAAAATAAAGGATGGATGTTTGGTTAGATATTTGAATGTTTGTATGGATGGATGAATGAACTTACATATCTGTATTTTACTGTATATTACCATTGATATGTTACCAGATATTGTGCACCTCTGCCTATATGTACATACATACTGTACATGCACATGTCCATAAATTTTTTTATATTGCCTGTATATAGTCTTGTAGTTTTTATATTTTTGGATGGATGAATAGATGGATTGTTGGATGTTTGGATGGATGGATGATGTTTTGATGGATGTTTGGATGGATGGATGTTTGGTTGGATGTTTAAATGAATGGATGTTTGGTTAGATATTTGGATAGTTGGTTGGATGGATGTTTGATTGGATGGATGGATGGATGTTTGGTTAGATATTTGGATGTTTGGATAGATAGATGGATGGATGGATGTTTGGAAAGATGGATGTTTGGTTAGATATTTGGATGTTTGGAAGGATGGATGTTTGGAAGGATGGATGTTTGGTTAGATATTTGGATGGATGGATGTTTGGATAGATAGATAGATGGATGGATGGATGTTTGGATGGATGTTTGGTTAGATATCTGGATGTTTGGAAGGATGGATGTTTGGTTAGGTATTTCGATGCTTGGAAGGATGGATGTTTGGTTAGGTATTTCGATGCTTGGAAGGATGGATGTTTGGTTAGGTATTTCGATGCTTGGAAGGATGGATGTTTGGTTAGGTATTTCGATGCTTGGAAGGATGGATGTTTGGTTAGGTATTTCGATGCTTGGATAGATGGATGTTTGGTTAGGTATTTCGATGCTTGGATAGATGGATGTTTGGTTAGGTATTTCGATGCTTGGAAGGATGGATGTTTGGTTAGGTATTTCGATGCTTGGAAGGATGGATGTTTGGTTAGGTATTTCGATGCTTGGAAGGATGGATGTTTGGTTAGGTATTTCGATGCTTGGAAGGATGGATGTTTGGTTAGGTATTTCAATGCTTGGAAGGATGGATGTTTGGTTAGGTATTTCGATGCTTGGATAGATGGATGTTTGGTTAGGTATTTCGATGCTTGGAAGGATGGATGTTTGGTTAGGTATTTCGATGCTTGGAAGGATGGATGTTTGGTTAGGTATTTCGATGCTTGGAAGGATGGATGTTTGGTTAGGTATTTCGATGCTTGGATAGATGGATGTTTGGTTAGGTATTTCGATGCTTGGATAGATGGATGTTTGGTTAGATATCTGGATGTTTGGAAGGATGGATGTTTGGTTAGATATCTGGATGTTTGGAAGGATGGATGGATGTTTGGTTAGATATTTGGATGGAAGGATGTATGTTTGGTTAGATATGTGGATGTTTGGATGGATGGATGGATGTTTGGTTGGATGGATGGATGTTTGGTTTGATATTTTGATGGATGGATCGCTGGATGGATGGATGGATGGATGAATAAATGGATGGATGGATGGATGGATCACTTTATTAATCTCAAAAGGAAAGTCAAGTATAACAGCAACTTAAGGTGCACTAATGTTAAATAAAAGTATTTAAGGTAAGTAAGAATTACTGTATGTTACTATGTAGGTGCATCAAAAGTGTCCTGAGCAGTAAATATTAATAAATGTACAAATGTGGACTTCATAAACAGAGAGGCAGATCTTTCTCCATGAGTCAATAATAATAATTATAATAAATATATAATAATAATCTTTTTTACTGTGTGTTCCTGATTTTTAAAGAAATAGCTTCTGCTGGGTATTTGTTTGTCCCTCCTGACTTAGAGAGAAGATCCCTGAGAGATTAAATAAAGTAAATCAGCACTTAAATCTGTCTCACTGTGTAAAACTGTCTCACAGTCCCTCATGGTTTCATCCTGCATAAAAGCACTGTATTGATTTCTAAAAGACACGTCTCACCCGAAACCTCTCAAGAGGTACGGACCTCCCCACAGGCGAAGGAGCACATCAGCCCTAAAGAACTGAAATCCCGGCGTTTCACTTCCCTGTTCCTGAGCTTTGATTCTTCCATCCTGTGATATGAAACAGGTTCTGTTACCGTTCATCTCCAAACCCCAGCGTGATGTAGCCGGAACACCAAGAACCCAACCGCACACCCTCAATAATCCCATGATTACAAGAAACAGATGAACATGATTTACTCTTATTTTATAACAGGGACATGAGAAGTCAGTTTTCATATCAGGGCGGGTTGGGAGGGGGCGTCCCTCCGTCCCTCTGTCCCCCAGGTTCCTGCACGGTGACCTACGTAAATTAAGAGTACACAAACCTTTCTGGATCTGTAAAAACCATTTGGGCTTTTTGAGGTGCTAAGAGCCGTCTGAGAAGAGTGTTCATCAGAGATGTTAGAATGAGCCCATCTAGATCTGTAAACCATCCAGAGATCCCCTGAGGAACCACGCTGAGGCCAGTCAGGATCAGGGAGGCACCTACTCATGATTACTGAGACCAAGCTATTTATATTAGAGCAGGTATACAACCCCAAATCAGAAAATGTTGGGACAGTATGGAAAATGTAAATAATAAAAACACAGAGTAAAGCATTTTGTAATGTTGTCGTTCCTTTTCACCACTTAAAAGAGGTTTTGGCACCGAGGAGACCAAGTGATTTAGTGTTTCAGCTTTTATTTTGTCTCGTTCTTCCTGTAAACACGTCTTAAGATGTGCAGCAGTACGGGGTCGTCATCACATTTTTCATTTCAAAATCCTCCACACATTCTCTACTGGGGACAGGTCAGGACTGCAAGCAGGCCAGTCCAGTACCCGTACCCTCTTCTTCCACAGCCACGCCTTTTGTAATGTGTGCAGCAGGTGGTTTTGCATCGTCAGGCTCATCCTGTCTGACATCAAATAAAAGTCAAAGTAAATGTAAAAAACTCTGTGTTTTTATTGTATTTGCATTTTCCATACTGTTCCAACTTTTTCAGATTTGGGGTTGTATTATTATTATTATTTATTATTATTATTATTATTAATATTATTATTAATTATTATTATTATTATTATTATTATTATTAATAATCATATTATTATCATTATTATTAGTATTATTAATATTATTATTGTTATTATACTTATTATGATTATTATTATTATTATTACTAATATTATTATTATTGTTGTTGTTGTTGTTATTATTATGATGATGATTATTATTATTATGATTAATATTATTATTATTATTAATATATTTATTATTATTATTAATATTAATATTATTATTATTATTGTTGTTATTATTATTATTATAGTTGTTATTATCATTATTTTTATTATTAATATTATTATTGTTATTATACTTATTATGATTATTATTATTATTATTACTATTATTATTATTATGTTTATTATTATTATTATTAATATTATTATTATTATTGTTATTATTATTATTATTATTATTGTTGTTGTTATTGTTATTATTATTATTATTATTATTATTATTATTTATATTTATGATTAAATATGCAGACAGTGAAAGAGAGGGATCTGCACACTGAGGCAGGATGTGGACAGGAAGTGGCTAATTAACGGTACAGGGGTGAAGGGGAGGGTTCAGTCACTCCAGAGACACGAACAGATTTTTATTCCGCTTCAGGCTGACAGCCAATCAGCCTCCAGCAGGGCCGGGGATCCCATCATTCCTGTGCACTGTTCCTAAAGCTCTCTCTGCCGGCTCCGTCTCTCTCGCTTTCACACACTTATACCCCTTTTCCCCAAATTCTTCACACTTTCACATCACACATGCATGATGCAAGCACATGCACAGCTCCTGGGTGCACCCCCCCCCCCCCCCACACACACACACACTCACACTCACACACTCACACACACTCCTCCGAATATCAAACATTTAAATTAATATTAACTATTATAATGATATGTATAATTTAATCTGATTCTTTATACAAAACCGAACGTCTCAGCTTCACTGCTGGACCATGATGGGTTTGTTAACTTTGTCAGGGCTGCTTGAATTGCATGTGCCATACACCAAGAGGACAGAGCAGGTTGAAATGCTAGATCTGTACAGTAGGTCTGGTAGCTCATATTGTCCAGAAGATCGAGCTTTATAAAAGGAGTCACTGAAGAATAAAATGTTATTCAGACTGCTCACGATGGAACATGTTTATCCTGACAGCAGTGGTCTCTTCCAGGATGACAGTCTCACCACCATCACCAATCGTCCTTGGATGGAAGATCTTTTAGAAGAATGATGAATGATGGACCAAAAGCTACCTAAGACGCCCACCTGATACCAGTATGTGTACAGTAGAGGTCAGAAGTTTACATACACCTCAGCCACATCATTCCTGACCTTTAACCCTGGTCCACGTCCCCTCGCTTAGCTCAGTTAGCAATGTCCGAATAATTTAGAACACGGTGATTTATTCCCAGTGGCTCAAAAGTTTACATACATGGACGGGTCTCCTTTGGGAACTGGTAAAGGTGATGGACTGGGACCCTGACCAGTATGGGCAGTATTGATAAGTATGGGGTCATTATTTTATCTCAGAATAGTGGGTTCACTATTAGGTCAGTATTGGGCAAGTAAAGAGTCAGTTTAGGGGTCAGTATAGCATCAGTGTGGGATAAGCATGAGGTCAGTGTGGGATTAGTATAGGATTAGTGTTGAATCACTGCTAGGTCAGTATTAGACAAGTAAAGAATCAGTTTAGGGGTCAGTATAGCATCGGTGTGGGATAAGTTGATGATCAGTATCTTAGAACAGTAGGAATGGGATCAGTTTAGGGATTAGTATAGGATGAGTGTTGAAACACTACTACGTCAGCATGGGGCCAGTAAAGAATCAGTAGGGGATCAGTATAGCATCCGTGTGGGGTTACTGTGGGATAAGCATGGAGTCAGTGTGGGATTAGTATAGGATTAGTGTTGGATCACTACTAGGTCAGTATTAGACGAGTAAAGAATTGGTTTAGGGATCATTATAGCATCAGTGTGGGATAAGCACGGGGTCAGTGTGGGACTAGTTGATGTTCAGTATGGGGGCTATTATTGGATCTCAGAACAGTGGGATTAGTGTTGGATCAATTTTAGGTCAGTGTGGGGTCATTAAAGAATCAGTAGGGGGTCAATATAGCATCAGTGAGGCATAAGCATTGGGTCAGTGTGGGATTAGTTGATGTTCAGTATGGGGTCATTATTGGATCTCAGAACAGTGGGAATGGGATCAGTGTAGGGATTAGTTTAGGATTACTACTAGGTCAGTATGGGGCCAGTATAGCATCAGTATGTGATCAGTGAAGGATAAGCATGGGGTCAGTGTGGGATTAGTTGATGGTCAGTATCTTAGAACAGTAGGAATGTGATCAGTGTATGGATTAGTGTTGGATCACTACTAGGCCAGTATGGGGCCAGTAAAGAATCAGTTTATGGGTCAGTATAGCATCAGTGTGGGATTAGTAGATGGTCAGTATGGGGGCCATTATTGGATCTTAAAACAGTGGGAATGGGATCAGTGCAGGGATCAATATTGGATTAGTGTTAGGTCCGTTTGGGGCCAGTAAAGAATCAGTTTAGGGATCAGTATAGCATCAGCTTGTGGTCAGTGTGGGATTAGTAGATGGTCAGTATGGGGTCATTATTGGATTTTAGAACAGTAGGAATGGGATCAGTATTGGATTAGTGTTGGATCACTACCGGTCAGTATGGGACCAGTATAACATCAGTATGTAGTCAGTGAGGCATAAGCATGGGGTCAGTGTGGGATTAGTAGATGGTCAGTATGGGGTCATTATTGGATCTTAGAACAGTGGGAATGGGATCAGTGTAGGTATCAGTATTGGATTAGTGTTAGGTCCGTTTGGGGCCAGTAAAGAATCAGTTTAGGGATCAGTATTAGAAGATGGTCTACACAGGCATGGATCATGTAATGGATTGGAACCCTGTGAGGGATGTGTTTTAAGCTCCGCCCCCTAGTGCTTTAAGGTAGGTTCCAGTTACAGATCAGAAGAACACATCTGGTTCCACTCCTGTCCTCCACTGAGACCACAGTGACCACTGGCTCACTGGATGTAACTGGACACTCAGAACTGTGTCCAGTTACATAAGAACCACGCCACATTTAAAGTCATATAGAATAGAATGCCTGAGATTCGAACACTAAACCTAAAAATGTGTGTGTGTGTGTGTGTGTGTGTGTGTGTGTGTATAGGGGCGGCACAGTGGCTCAGTGGGTAGCACAGCGAGAAGGTCCTGGGTTCGATCCCCAGACGGGGCGGTCCGGGTCTGTGTGGAGTTTGCATGTTCTCCCCATGTCTGCGTGGGTTTCCTCCGGGGGCTCCGGTTTCCTCCCACAGTACAAAGACATGCAGTCAGGTTAATTGAAGACACTGAATTGCCCTATAGGTGAATGGGTGTGTGTGTGTGAGTGTGTGTGTGTGTGTCCCCTGCAATGGACTGGCGACCCGTCCAGGGTGTCACTGTGTGCCTTGCGCCCATTGAAAAGCTGGGATAGGCTCCAGCACTAGGCTCTTGATTCTGTTTGTGTGCTTCTGCCGGTTCTTCTTGCTGGTTGGATATTGAATGAATTATCAGGTTTACAGGTGTTCCTAATAAAGTGGCCAGTGAGTGTTTAAACATAAGCGTCATAAGTGAAGCATAAACCACAGAAATACATTTACAATTTAATAATTAATTACAATTTATTATTTGTATTATCAATATTGTTATTAATAATCTGATGATAAATTTAAACACATATTTTAGACACTTATATGATTAGAATTAATTTAATGCAGTTTTATAATTATTAATAATTGAATTATTTAATGGATTTATGTAATCAATATTACTTAAACACATTCAGCACAGCAGCAGCTGGTAGAGTGAGGGTGGGTGCTGCACAGTGATTTAGGACCTGAGGACCTGGGTCCGATCCTTCCTCTGGTCTGATTCAGTCATTCAGTTTCTCACGATCTCCTCATGGGTTTCCTCCCACATTCCAACAACATGCAGAAGGTGGATTAGCTAAAATAATAAAAACGATGATGAATCTGATTGTGTGGTGATACTAATGAACAGATTTACGTCACGCACACACACACACACACACATTTTATCAATTGCGTGTCGTGGTCAGGGTCGCGGCTGGTCCTGTTTCAACGGAAAACACTGGACAGGACGCCCATTCATCCCATAATAATAAAAATAATAATAATAATAATAATAATAATAATAATAACAATATTTATATATAATAATATTTATAATATAACAATAATAATATTAACAATAACAATAATAATGATGATAATAATAATGACAATAATAATAGTAATAATAATAATATTAATAATAATAATGACAATAATAATAATAATAATAATAATAATAATAATAATAATAATAATAAACTAGTATCAATAATAGTAAAAATATGTATTATTTAATAAATAATAATTAATTATTAATATTATTTATTTATTTCCACTAACCGCTTTATCCTGGTCAGGGCCGTGGTGGATTCGGGGGCGCATGGAACACTAGGTGCAGTGCAGCAACGCATTCAGGACAAAGAACTAATCCATCACTCATTCACTCACTCAATTACACACGCCTAAAACTAGGCGCAATTTAGTGCAGCTAATCCACCTTCTGCACATTTTTTTTCCCAAAATGAAGCTGCACCTGGATAGGACCCGGATGTTTCAGGTGAACGCGTGTGTGCGCGTGTACGAGCTTGTGAGCGCGTGCATGTGAGAGAATCATCAAACTAATACTGGATATAAAAAAAAAATGAAGCGATTCATTATGGGGTGAAAATGTTACATTTAATTACCTGTTTTATTCTGTTTCTGATAATCATTTCTTTTTCTGTGACTAAATGGCTGGAGATTTTCAACGGATTTACCCTGGTCAAGGTCGCTGCAGGTCCTGTCCCACTGGGAAACACTGTGCGCCGATGCATTGCAAGGCTTCGAAGATCCTCCTCCATCCTCATACATAGCCAGGCATCCCTGTATACGCGCTCAGCCGCCTGATAGCACCGCTGAGATTCGAACCCAAACTTCTAGAGCCAGAGACATCTGCGTCACCCTAACACCTGACTGGAATTCATCAAATAAAAACCTCATATAAGTGAACCTCCTTTTTATTTTGGTTTATATGAAAGTCAGCTGGAGTCCGAAATACTGACAGCAGCACCTGACCAGATTAAGCTCTTGCTGATATTCCGCTGCAGTTTGCGGCTTCTCTGTGCCCATACAAATAGGGCGCAATATAGTACATACAACAGGGAGGAAAAATCCTGACAGGTGAATTAAAGAATGCTGGAACATGGGTGGCACTGTCCATAGCCAAGCGAGCTTTACATCACCACGAACTAAAATAAAGCCTCACACCGACGATTTAACATCCAGCCAATAATTCATCACGATTATTATTAACGCTTGATTATCAAACACGCTCCCCAGTCTCACCTCTCAGCGGCCGGTCGGATTTGGCATCTGTTCACTCGATACTTTAATTATTATTTAATTAAGTGTCTGATAATTAAATACAAAAACGGGACAGGAAGTGGTTAAAGGTGGCCAGACGGTGTCTCAATACCAGAGACTCGCTGTCGGTGCCTGATTTATTTATTCATTAATACCGTATTTCTGCATTAATCCACCAAAATGTAAAAACTATTAATGATCGTAATAATTTACACAATTATAATAATTACAATAGCAATAATTAATAATATAATATTATATTAGATATATATTTTACCAGGAATAAACTGAATAATCATTTGTTTGCTTTAGATTGTTGCATAGATTTTTATACAGAATTAAAATAATAATTCTTGTTTTATGTTAAAACAGCGTCTCAAACCCCAAACATGCGCCATAATTAAATAAACACGATTATTTAGAGGAAATATCAGATTTATAATAAACATTATAATAAACCGACATTTATTTATTTTTCTTTCTGTTCCGATCCGATCAGAGCCGATCCCTGCAAGAAGCCGAAAATCCCAACCAACCCCTCCACCCCTCCACAGAAACACACACACAGTCGCATCTTTTATCATAGTGCAGAAGATTCGTTCCAAATAAACAAAAATCAACTCAAATTCATTTCTGTCCAATTTTTAAGTGAATGTGTTATTGTTTTGAAATGATCTTGTTTTATTATTAATGTTTTTATTAATTATTTTTATTGTTTTTATTTTTATTATCATTATCATTGTTATATAATAACAATATAATGGTTATTTATTATTATTATTATCATCATTATTTTATTATTATTATTATTATTGTTTTATTATTTTCTTTATTTTTATTTTGTTATTATTATTTATTTTTATTATCATTATTATTATATTTTTTATTTTTTTATTTTATTGTTGTTATTTTTTTATTTTATTATTATTATTTTTTATTATAATTATTATTATTATTATTATCTGTTTTTTTTTTTTTTAATTAGCGGCAGAAATAAAAAGTCACCTGTCATGCGTGTGTAGGTGTGCGCGTGTGTTTGGTGCTGGTGTGTGTGTGTGTGTTCGGTGCTGGTGAAGGTGTGTGTGTGTTCGGTGCTGGTGTAGGTGTGTGTGTGTGTGTGTGTGCGCGTGTGTTCGGTGCTGGTGCAGGTGTGTGTGCGAGTGTGTTCGGTGCTGGTGTAGGTGTGTGTGCGAGTGTGTTCGGTGCTGGTGTGTATGTGTGTGTGTGGGCGCGTGTGTTCGGTGCTGGTGTGAGTGTGTTCGGTGCTGGTGTAGGTGTGTGTGCGAGTGTGTTCGGTGCTGGTGTGTATGTGTGTGTGTGGGCGCGTGTGTTCGGTGCTGGTGTGAGTGTGTTCGGTGCTGGTGTAGGTGTGAGTGTGTGTTCGGTGCTGGTGTAGGTGTGAGTGTGTGTTCGGTGCTGGTGCAGGTGTGTGTGCGCGTGTGTTCGGTGCTGGTGTAGGTGTGAGTGTGTGTTCGGTGCTGGTGCTGGTGTGAGTGTGTTCGGTGCTGGTGTAGGTGTGAGTGTGTGTTCGGTGCTGGTGCAGGTGTGTGTGCGCGTGTGTTCGGTGCTGGTGTAGGTGTGAGTGTGTGTTCGGTGCTGGTGCTGGTGCTGGTGTGTGCGAGTGTGTTCGGTGCTGGTGTAGGTGTGAGTGTGTGTTCGGTGCTGGTGTAGGTGTGAGTGTGTGTTCGGTGCTGGTGCAGGTGTGTGTGCGCGTGTGTTCGGTGCTGGTGTAGGTGTGAGTGTGTGTTCGGTGCTGGTGCTGGTGTGAGTGTGTTCGGTGCTGGTGTAGGTGTGAGTGTGTGTTCGGTGCTGGTGCTGGTGTGAGTGTGTTCGGTGCTGGTGTAGGTGTGAGTGTGTGTTCGGTGCTGGTGCAGGTGTGTGTGCGCGTGTGTTCGGTGCTGGTGTAGGTGTGAGTGTGTGTTCGGTGCTGGTGCTGGTGCTGGTGTGTGCGAGTGTGTTCGGTGCTGGTGTAGGTGTGAGTGTGTGTTCGGTGCTGGTGCTGGTGTGTGCGAGTGTGTTCGGTGCTGGTGAAGGCGTGTGTGCGAGTGTGTTCAGTGCTGGTGTGTATGTGTGTGTGTGGGCGCGTGTGTTCGGTGCTGGTGTAGGTGTGTGTGCGAGTGTGTTCGGTGCTGGTGCAGGTGTGAGTGTGTGTTCGGTGCTGGTGCAGGTGTGTGTTCGGTGCTGGTGTAGGTGTGAGTGTGTGTTCGGTGCTGGTGCAGGTGTGTGTTCGGTGCTGGTGTAGGTGTGAGTGTGTGTTCGGTGCTGGTGCAGGTGTGTGTTCGGTGCTGGTGTAGGTGTGAGTGTGTGTTCGGTGCTGGTGCTGGTGCAGGTGTGTGTTCGGTGCTGGTGTAGGTGTGAGTGTGTGTTCGGTGCTGGTGCTGGTGCTGGTGTGTGCGAGTGTGTTCGTTGCTGGTGAAGGTGTGAGTGTGTGTTTGGTGCTGGTGTGTGTGTGTGTGTGTGTGTGCGCGCGCGTGTTTTCGGTGCTGGTGAAGGTGAGTGTGTGTTCGGTGCTGGTGTGTGTGTGTGTGTGCGCGTGTGTTCGGTGCTGGTGAAGGTGTGAGTGTGTGTTTGGTGCTGGTGTGTGTGTGTGTGTGTGTGTGTGTGTGTGTGTGCGCGCGCGCGCGCGTGTTTTCGGTGCTGGTGAAGGTGAGTGTGTGTGTGTGTGTGCGCGTGTGTTCGGTGCTGGTGAAGGTGTGTGTGTGTGTTTGGTGCTGGTGTGTGTGTGTGCGCGTGTGTTCGGTGCTGGTGAAGGTGTGTGTGTGTGTGTGTGTGTGTGTGTGTGTGTGTGTGTGTGTGTGTGTGTTTGGTGCTGGTGTGTGTGTGTGTGTGTGTGCGCGTGTGTTCGGTGCTGGTGAAGGTGTGAGTGTGTGTTTGGTGCTGGTGTGTGTGTGTGTGTGTGTGTGAGTGTGTGTTTGGTGCTGGTGTGTGTGTGTGTGTGTGTGTGTGTGTGTGTGTGTGTGTGTGTGTGTGCGCGTGTGTTCGGTGCTGGTGAAGGTGTGTGTGTGTGTTTGGTGCTGGTGTGTGTGTGTGTGTGCGCGTGTGTTCGGTGCTGGTGAAGGTGTGTGTGTGTTTGGTGTAGGTGTGTGTGTGTGTGTGTGTGTGTGTGTGTGTGTGTGTGTGTGTGTGTGTGTGTGTGTGTGTGTGTGAGTGTGTGTTTGGTGCTGGTGTGTGTGTGTGTGTGTGTGTGTGTGTGTGTGTGTGCGCGTGTGTTCGGTGCTGGTGAAGGTGTGTGTGTGTTTGGTGTAGGTGCTGGTGTGTGTGTGTGTGTGTGTGTGTGTGTGTGTGTGTGTGCGCGTGTGTTCGGTGCTGGTGAAGGTGTGTGTGTGTTTGGTGTAGGTGTAGGTGTGGTAGGAGGTGCAGCTTTAGAAGGAGGGATCGTGACGCAGGCACCGTGCGCACCTGCTGAAGCAGCGCCGGACTGATTGCGGCTGGACGCGTTACTTCTGTGTGAGTGTGTTTGTGTGTGCAGGAGAATCTCCAGCAGTTCGGACACACACGGATGGTCGGGTGCGCGGTGGAGGAGGAACGGCAGGCTTAATAATATTAGTAATAATAATCGGGCTTGAATATTCGGGTGAGTGCGGGTATTTTGGGGTTTGTGTTCGGGTGCGTGTCGATGCCGCTGCATTAGTGTTTGGTGGTTTGGTTAATGGCGTGCACGGGGTGGATGGGTACACGGCTTCTATCTGAAGGGTGTTCCAGATTTTTAAACGTAGTATTGTATGGATCTACACTTAATATTGTGCTTTATTAATGAATGCGCTTTATTTTATTTCTGGTGTTGCGCATTTTTATATCAATATAAAATAATCCAGTTTGTGTCCAGTATAGAATAATTTGGGATTGGGGTATGTGCGCAATACTGGGGCATTTTGGATCCAGTTTCTTCTCCTTATATAGGTGCAAAATACAAAGCTTGTAATTAGTGTGACTGAATAATTTAGGACTTCTATACAACTAGCGTGCACCAGTTCATATCCTATCCAAGAATTGCTCATTATTTAACCTTCATTGCACTACATGAGATGTACAAGCCATTATTTCTCCCCCTGGAGTGCGCCTGTAAATAGGGAAGGACCCTGAACCCTTTCATTACTCCCAAGTGCACTTTATTGTAAGGTTTCCTAACTCGGTCCCTGAGGCCCAGTGCTCCCAATGCTTCCAGCTTTCCTTGCTCCTAACACATCTGTTCCAGCACATGGAGGGTTTGTCGAATAGCTGGACTGAGATTGACAAACCATTGAAAGGAAAATGATGACTAGTTCACTTTCTCCAGTGTTGCGGAAGGCCAAATTCCACCACTATTCCCTTTAAGTTGAGTAGATGAGTGGCAATTAAGTACTTCTGTGTTTTGTGTAGACTATATTGGATTTTTTTTAACATCACCCTCATTTCTTTATCACCATGGCTGATGCACATTCGGCTGGAAGAGAAGTACAAATAAGATTGCTCAGCCTCTACTTCATCATGTGCACTAAACAGGCTGTAAAATAAACTTCTATACTTCATATTCTTTTAAATGTCTATTATGTAGCCGAATGTATAGGCTACATAAATGATCTGATATGGTTGTGAAGATCCCATGTGTGCAAATTTGGACTTTTCCCAGTTATCAGAACATTGTTAACTAATTAGTCATCTGTTAACTCGTTAAGCAGATCCAGAACTCACCATTTCAGAGGCAAATTGTCCAGCTGTTGAAGTACTGTACAGTATATTAAGGTAGTGACGGGAAGATTGCTGGTTCAAGCCTCACCAGTGGAAAAGCAAGGCTATTAACCCTCATCTGCTTGAGCTGTATGGTCACAATTGTACATTGCTTTTGAAGGCTTTCTAAATTGTGTTTTTTTATATATATATAAAGTTGTATAGTTCAGGCCCCACCAGCAAACTCACACTGCTGCTCCCCTGAGCAAGGCCCTTAATTGCTCACGTTGTATTCAGTCACAATTGCAAGTCGCTATGGATAAAAGCTGTACATGTAAATATTAATGTCATTAAAAGTCACCATTAAGGGAAATCGTGGCAGCCAAAGCAAGGACTCTTCCAGATAGATCTACTAAGCAAACCCCCATCATACAGGAGTGCTGGTGCTGGTTTTACTGTGCAGCGCTGCCTGCACCAACATGAGCTTCATCAAGAGATAAAAATAATAAAACCTCAGATCCTAGACCTGTGAATGTGTGAGGTAAAACTAAATCTACTAAATCATCTCAAGTCATGTGGGGTAATCAAGTAAAATTATATCTAATAATATGGAGGTAATATTTGAGATGAATCACCCAGCATCAGTGAACGTCCACAAATTCCCACAGGGACAATCCAAAATCTTGTTGAAAGCCCTCCCGGGTCTTGATGGTCCTTTGGAAGCTCATGGTCATGTCTGCAAAAGTATGTAGACACCTGACCATAAGCTAAGCTTGTTGGACGTTTAATTCCAAAATCTTGTGTATATTTTCTCACACACATACAGAATGTGGACACCTGACTATACGCTTTAATTGGATCAAAAGTATGTAGACACCTCTCTATATTATTCCAAAATCATGTGTGTTTATTTCCTCACACACACAGAATGTGGACACCTGACTACAAGCTTAATTTTAATCAAAAGTATGTAGTCACATCGTTATATTATTCCTCACATACACATTTTGTGGATACCTGACCATAAGCTTTAATTGGATGTATGTAGACACATCTCTATATTATTCCTCACACACTCAAAATGTGGACACCTGACCATTAGCTTTATTTGGGTCAAAAGTATGTAGACACCTCTCTATTATTCCTCACACACACAGAATGTAGACACCTGATTACATACTTTTGACCCAAATAAGGCTTATTGTCTACATTCTGTTTGTTTGAGGAATAATAGAGGTGTCTAAATACTTTTGATCCAAATAAAGCTAATGGTCAGGTGTCCACATTTTAAGTGTGTGAGGAATAATAGAGAGGTGTCTACATACTTTTGACCCAAATAAGGCTTATAGACACCTCTATTATTCCTCACACACATACATAATGTGGACACCTGACCATAAGCTTTATTTGGTCCTTATAATGAATAATTTGAGTGTTTGTTTAGAGTGTGTTAAGTTCCCAACCGAGGGCGTTTTAATACATACAGTATATGTACTAAATAGTTGTGTTAATATATAAGTAAATGTTAATGCCATTAATAATTTTAATATAATTAATTAGACGTTAAAGTAAAGCATGTCCAAATAAAATAGTCTTTGTTGCTTTGATTTTGATTTCATTTTAAATTGGGTTTTAAATCGAACAGAGGATTATTTACAGACATTATTATCATCTACAGAACGTTTCAGTTTCTGTTTCATTTATAATTTGTGTTTGGTTATTAAAATTGGTGCATTTTTGTGGAGCCAACGGGTCTAAAACGCTCCAGAAAAACGAGTTGTTTAGCGAGCCTTAATTATTCTACATTTAAGTATACAGTTTGAATATAATTTGGGTAATTAATACCCCCATTTCCAAAAAAAAAAAAAAAAAAACCTTTAGCATGTATGAATACTTGAAATTGTGATGTTTTTGGGTAAAGAAATGCCTCTTGCTTTTTAATTGAGTCTATTTAACGCGAGCTGTAGGCCAAGAGTCGCAGGAGGTGGATAAAACCCCCGCAAGAAGCATGAAAAGGTGAAGCTCCGCCCATCAGGGGAGTGTGAGAGGGTATATAAGCACCCCTGCAGCATCACATCAAAGCAGAACTCAGAAGCGCTTAGAAGAAAATTAAAGAAACCACTATATAGAGAGAGATACACGCAGGCGCGCTCCTGCTGCTGGCTCACTTGGTTTCGACTTTTATTTCCAATTTATTTCTTTCATATTTTGTGTGTGCTTTGCTTTTTCGAGCATGCAGTTGGAGAGCCTCCTGCCCAGCTTACCCAAGACCTTCTACACCTTATCTTCATCCTCGTCGTCTTCAGACAGCACGAGCCCGGGCCAGGCGGAAGCGAGCGCGCACAGCGAGCCCGAACCGAGCAAAAAGTACCGAACCGCGATGATGATGTCGAGCGCCACCAACACCACCACGGGCAGCAGTACCACAGTAGGAGGAGGGTCCGAACGCGAGGGGGACGACTTCCCCGACACCAAGAGCCGAAAGAGTTCTCCAGTGATGGGGGCAGTGGAGCAGCAGCAGGAGGAAGAACTGTCCGCCGGCCGCCGCTACGGTATCGACGAGCTCGGCACCGACCGCTACTTCATCTCCCCGACCTCCGACACCAGTGCGTGCTCCCTGTTCCCGTACAGCGCGCAAGGTGGGCCGGTGTACGGTACCACCGGCTCACGCTACTCCTCCCCGTACTCCTCTTCTTCAGTGCTCGCTCCCCCTCCTCCACCTCCCCCACCTGGACCTCCACCACCTCCTCCACCGGGCAGCGTGTGCCCGGCGCGCAGCCAGCTCGCACCCTCCGCCTACCAGTTCGGACAAGGGCCCGCCTGCCTGTACCCGTCCTACCACCACCCCGCGCTCCCGGTGGGCCGCGCGCAGGTCTACCTGTGCAACCGCGCGCTCTGGCTCAAGTTCCACCGGCACCAGACCGAGATGATCATCACCAAGCAGGGCAGGTAAGGTGCACTCGCACCCCACGCACTGGGTACCGTAACCTACAAGGGACCCCAAATAATAGAATGCAAATGTACTGCCATTGATCATTAGATTATAAAGTTTAGCATGCATTACAATACAGGGTACTGGACTAGTAATCATAAGGTTGCCGGTTCAAGCCTCACCATCATTAGGGAGCCTCCTGAGCAAGGCCCTTAAACCTCAATTGCTCAAATTGTATTCAGAATATAGAACGCCTTTATTTGCCATATGCATATACAGATGTGCATCTTATCCCAGCTTATGTTTGGAAGCTGGAGTCAGAGCCCCTGGAGCAGAAAGGGTTAAGGGCCTTGCTCAAGGGCCCAACATTGAAAAGCTCTACCCACTAGGCTACCACTGTCTGAGAATTGTAAATCGCTTTGGATTAAAGCCGTAAATATAAATAAAAGGTACTTTTTTTTATTTGCACAATTGTCTAACTTATTATTTATTTGTTTATTTATATATTTAACTGTGGCCTGACAAATACACAAAGGAAAAGCATTAACTGCGCATGCCTGGAACCATAAAAGAAGACTTGAACAGTTTTACCCTACCTTGCACCCATGCACCCATAAAAATACAAATAGAAATACAAAAATGGACCCAAAGTATAAAGACAAGATACAGTAAGCAGACCGAATTAACACCGATCATGCAAAAAAATAGTGTCAGGTCATACACATACCTGTTCTTTTTTGGACCATATATTGTGTTTTCTTGGTACACACAGGAACATAGTAAAGCATGGTCTTGCAATCAAGCTTCCTCTATTGTTTTAAGTTTTATATGTTTAAGTGTTAAACATTTGCAAAAATGTTCCTAGAACTGATTTTAATTTGCTAACCCGGAGCTGAGACCAGTATGGAGTCTGGAGTCCGGTCGGGTGTCAGCAGCATGCTGTTTTTATTTTTTAACCCAAATTGTTGTCCTTGATGTGCCACTTTAATGCGTTGTGAGATCAGATACTTTTAAACTCAGACTAATTTTAAAGGGGTACAGTAATTTTAAAGGGGTAAAATAAGAAAAGAATAACTAGTGATGGCACAGTGTCTGGAAGAAGCACTTGGCTAAATTTCCTCAGACTACAAATGTATTTAATATCATGAACCTCAGAGTTTGACGCATTTATTGATTCTTGGATGTTGAGTCAGATACTAAACCCTCTCTATGTTTCTCTCTCTGTATGTTTCTCTCTTTTTCTTAAAAACACTGACAATAAGATATTAAAAATAGCTAAACATTCCTGCTGCCTATTAATCATCACTATCATTTGGTTTCAATGATGGGTTAAGTTAAAAGGGCCAGTTTGTTATTGTAATTTATTTATTTTTAAGATGCCCTCAAAACACTAACCCCAGTGCATGTATTTGTAAGGGATTAAACCTCTTCTCACATGATAACCCACCTAAACCCAACCTGTTATATATATACTCATAATAACTGTGCATCTATTACGTGTATTTAAGGAACACCCACACACACACACTTACTAATGAAGGCCAAGGTTTTCCCCATTTTAAGAGAAGTTAAAGGGAGTTCCACATGGTTCAGTACTTGAACTGTAGTGATATTTCTTCAGGTATCTGCTGTAAAATTACCGTGATCTGAATATTCTAGTAATTTTGATAGTACTTATAAATCTGAAAGCTCTGATCGATGCTCTGACAGCTCATCTCATCATTACTAAACACTAAGCTCACACTAGTCTCCTCAAAACTAACGCATTTAGTTTGTTCCTTGTTTTACCTGCGCAAGCAACTATTTTTGCACTGCTTTTTGTCCATATTAAAACAAAATAAACTAAACATGATTCCTTCATGGCATCTTCGACCAGAATAAATTTTTACTGCATTTTTTTTTTTTTTACCTATCTCAGGAAAAAAAACGTTGTTCTGTGTATTTAGTTTACTAATCTATAATGTAATTTATTTTTACATGTAATGTGTTTAGTTTGTATTTTCCTATATGATATTACACGTTGATTAAACGTTTGTTTACTCGGTTGCGTTTTAGATGAGGCTGTAACTTTATGAATTTAGAGTTTAAGTGCAGGTTCAGTTAAATATAGGTTTTTTATTACCAACATTTGCGACTCGATTGGTACATTGTTATTTAGTCTGCAGATACACAATATACAGTAGTTTTAGAGCCAACATACATCACGACTTTGATTACCATTAGTGCACCAATCGTCCCTTCTTTTCCAATTACCTTTAAGCAATTGCTTATGTATAAAACGACTAGTCACATCATAATAGCATGAATTCAGACTGAACGTCACTGATGGTTTATCAATGAACTTTTATATGATCAGTTAGCTGTTTAAATCGAACCTAATGCTGCCAGGTAATATAATATAATTAACCACATTTATAGACGATGGTTCTAAACCATATTTCACTTTATAAAAAGCTTCAGGATTTGTGAAGCAGCTCAGTGCGTGTCCCATCACACCACCATCACCACCATAGATGACATGTTCTTCAGTCTTTATTCACACCGTTTACAGGGCAGTTGTAGCCTAGTGGTTAAAGCACTGGACTAGTAATCCAAAGGTCGCTGGTTCAAGCCCCACCACTGCCAGGTTGCCACTGTTGGGCCCTTGAGCAAGGCCCTTAACCCTCAATTGATTAGACAATATATACCGTCACACGACTGTAAGTCGCTTTGAATAGAAGCGTGTGCTGAATGTCGAAAATGTAAACTTACTCCCCATGATTATTAGGTCGGAATGGTTTGTTTGTTTTTACGCCAACATGAACCGTGGAGAACTGGGTTCGATCCCTTCGTTACCTTCGCCGAGTACCCCGTTTTTTCCCCCACCCACCTTCCACTTCACCCAAATTGCCCCTATAGCTGCGAATGGGTGAGTAAATGGATGTGATGGCACGGCGACCCAGACAGGCTATAGTGAGAATGAATGAAAGAATAAATTATATGATCTCGTTAATAAAAGCTAGAACACCGATCACACACGCCTACTCTAATTTGTTCTGGCTCCCCAAATCTCCTGTAGAAAATATTGTCTCAAGTTTGGTGTTTTTAATAATGTTAATAATGTTAGTGGTTGTTTCTGGCGTCATTTTTTGCACAGCCACCAGTTTCAATCAAATTTGTCGTGTAAAACTAAGCCAGTTTTTTTTGTGTCTTTACTGGCCTCAAATGAAGTAACCCACTAATCTAATAAAAATAATAGTCAGGAACTGGACCAGTTTAAGCCCCACCGCTGCCAGGTTGCCACTGTTGATATGATATCGATCTCTGGCGTCATATTTGCACAGCCACCAGTTTCAATCAAAATGTGTGGTGTAAAACAGAGCAAGTTTTCACTGTGTCTTTACAGGCCTCCAAAATAAATAATCATTTAATAATAGTCAGGCGGACAGTTGTAGCCTAGTGTTTAAGGTACTGGACCAGTAATCAGAAGGTTGCCGGTTCAGGTGGCCATGTTGGGCCTTTAATCCTCAACTGCTTAGACAAAATACTGAGTAAATGCTAAAAATGTAAATGAAATGCAGCACTGAGAAAACAATAATAAAGATATAAAATAATGCATTTATGTAATGATTATGGGACGTTAAACTAAGTGCGCACACAAGATTATCAGTGTGGTGCGTCTGAATGCTGCTTATTATTATTATTATTATTTGTGCTGTGTATTATTAGTGCCCTGGTGACAATATTAAGTGTTTGTGTTTCTTCCCTGCTGGTAATAACTGATTTCACCCGCTGGTTGTCAAAATTATTTGGTGTCAGAGCCACAATCGTGTTTGCATTAATCTAACATATAATTAATTTATTTGACGACATCCGTGTTTTAAATCAAATTTTGCCTTCCAGTTAAATCTAAAATACAAATGATTATTTAATAGTATAAATGATTCCATCAGTATTTGGATATTTTACGCAGAATGCATTTTGTTGGTTTATTTTTTATTATTATTACAGATTTAAGAATAAAGAGCATATTTAAATGCTGACTGCACACTGAGGGGTGAGGGGGGTGTTTTTGGTGGGGTGGGTGTGATGGTGTTTCAGCGCGTTTAATGTGTTACTTTCTAAACAAGTGCATTTCCTGTGTTAGATAAAACTACAACGATTAAACGAACGCGGTATAAAATGAGCGATTTATTTGCGTGTGTTATTATTTTATTATAATTATTAAAAAGGTGTTTATGCTAAACGCGCCGCTGGTTTAGTTCTGATTATTACACCGACATGAGCGAATCATTTTTTTACTTT
The DNA here is from genome assembly GCF_030014385.1 of Trichomycterus rosablanca. Lineage (NCBI taxonomy): Eukaryota > Metazoa > Chordata > Actinopteri > Siluriformes > Trichomycteridae > Trichomycterus > Trichomycterus rosablanca. The sequence goes on along the minus strand of NC_085988.1, from coordinate 7,634,448 downwards.
TATTTTCGTTTCGTTCTTGGCGTTTTAACACATTTACCCCAATTTAAATAATATATATTTTATTCTGTCAGCGTGTTTAATTTAGTCTAAACACTCCAGCACAGAAGAGCATTAAATGTTTGATTATTTCACTACCGCATCAGTTCAACTGCGTAGAGTTTAATTATCTGATAAATAAATAATAGTATTTCATTAATTAAATTATTATATAAATACAATTATTCAGCCGCGATCAGGAACTTTTATTTATTTGCGTATTTTGTTTTTGTGCTGCTAGATAATTTAAGGTTTCTTTAATCGTGCTGGTTAAACGATCCTGAGCAAAAGTTTGTACACCCCTGGTCTAGTTTATTTACTTTATTTTCCAAAAAATAACTATATTAAGACGTATTTAGAGACTAGAATAAATGTTAATTTTCTATTAAATTTAGCAAATAAATAGATTGTGCAGTTATATTTGCTATATAAGAAATTAATAAATAAGGACTTCTGTTTTCGTTTTATTACCGGCCTTTATAACCGATCTTAACATGTTATTTATATAGTACACAATTTATTAATTAATTGTAAAAAAATAAAGAAGTAAATATATATAATTTGTTTTTATTTATTTATTTACTTGTTTATTTATTTATTATTGGACAGTTGTGGCCTAGCGGTTAAGGAACTGCACTAGTAATCCAAAGGTTGCTGGTTCAAGCCCCACCACTGCCAGGTTGCCACTGGGGCCCTTAAGCAAGGCCCTTAACCCTCTATTGCGTAGACAAATAATGTCACAGTACTGTAAGTCGCTTTGGACAAAAGCGTCCGCTAAATGCTGAAAATCTGAAAATGTAAATTACCGGCCTTTATAAAAAAAACTGATCTTAACATGTCATATATTTAGTACACAATTATTAATTTGATTTTTATTTGATTTATTTTAATTGTGGGCGGCACGGTGGCTCAGTGAGTAGCAAGAGGGTCCTGGGTTCGATATCCAGTGGCGGTCTTGGTCCTGGGAGTTTGCATGTTCTCCCCGTGTCTGCGTGGGTTTCCTCCCACAGTCCAAAAACATGAAACTGAGGTGAATTAGAGATACAAAACTGTCCAAGACTGTGTTTGACCTTGTGAACTGATGAATGTTGTGTAATGAGTAACTACTGTTCCTGTCATGAATGTAACCACAGAGTAAAACATGACGTTAAAATCCTAATAAACAAATACATTTTAATTGTAGGTGCTTGAATGCTCTAATAAATGTGCGATTTATTTATTAACCTTAGATTATACTCAACACAGCTGAGCTCAAAAGTTTACATACATTTCTAATGGATGTGGATTTAATGACGGGCTTTTCTGTAGTTTAGAACACCATAGCTGATATCTTCCATATGAATAGTGTCTGTTAGACAACACTTATTAAAATGTGCATGGAACAGTGGTTTCTTGTCAAGTCTCCTCATGCTAAAAGAATTCACCATAAAAAAACAGATCTGCCACGATCATTGTACTGCGGCCTTTAAGCCCCTCGGAATTTAAAGCTCTCCTGATGGTGGACAGATTCGTCCAAGTTCCACCAGCGCCTGGTTCAGGTCAGGCAGGCAAAATTCTCGACAGTTTCCTTTCCTCATCTTGTGATGTGGTCAAGCTAGTTTTGTATATATATGGGCACAGAGAAGTAAGCAGCTGTATATTGTAATCAGTAAAATGGAATTAGGAGGCCATGCCACAAGGTTAGATGCTTTTATGAAGCTATGTACACCACCAAATTAACCATCTAAGTTGTATTCGTAAAATATTTGTAAGCTTTTATTTTTGGTGATAATGTGTTATGCTTGATCATATAAGCAAATATTAATCCCAAATTGTCTTCGGTTACTGCTTAATCTGTAAAACATTGGGCACCAGGTGGGTTTTTTACCCTGGACAGGGTGCCAATCCATCATGGTGCGCCAATCTCTGATTGCCATACACCTAGACACATTTTAAAAGTGGGGAAAATTGGGCGACACAAGAAAACCCATGCGGACCTGAGAGATAAAGTAAGATCCTGGTTCTCCAGCAAGTTCCATGTACCATGTTCCACCCTACCAGCTGCACCATCATGTCGCGGTTTTTGAAGGTGTTTGTCAGGCTCAGTTCGGGGTCATGGGTGCACCAGTGCTTCGAAAATCACATGATGCTGAATGGAAGCCATGCTCAGCCCTTCACTCCTCATGTTCCTCTACTCCATCTGTGTTGTTTTTGCTCTCTTCTAGGCGCATGTTTCCGTTCCTGAGCTTTAACATCGCTGGGCTGAACGTGAGCTCTCACTACAACGTGTTCGTGGAGGTGGTGCTCGCCGACCCCAACCACTGGCGCTTCCAGGGAGGGAAATGGGTCACCTGTGGGAAAGCGGACAACAACATGCAAGGTGAGCGGGACGGATGATTCAGATTGGGGCGGTGGGAGGAGTCAAATCCGTGTGAGGATTGGGACCTGTTAGAACAGGTGTTTAAAAACTCCACCACAATGTCAGTGTCACTGCAGTGCTGAGAATGATCCACCACCTAAATAATACCTGCTCTGTAGTGGTCCTGTGGGGGTCCTGACCATTAAAGAACAGGGTGAAAGGGGGCTAACAAAGCATGCAAAGAAACAGATGGACTACAGTCAGTAATTGTAGAACTGCAAAGTGCTTCTATATGATAAAATGGAAACAAGGAGGTGGTTTTAATGTTATCGGTGTATGTGTTAACGATGTGATAACGATGCTAACGTCTGCTCATCATTCCAGGCAACAAGATGTACGTCCACCCGGAGTCCCCCAACACGGGAGCGCACTGGATGCGTCAGGAGATTTCCTTCAGCAAACTCAAACTGACCAACAACAAGGGTGCCAACAACAACAACACCCAGGTACACGCTTCACTCCTCCACACATCTGACCAGGATCCTGTCCTCAGAACGGTCACGCAGAGTCGTGACGAGCTGGAGGCAACCACGCCAAAATGATCACTCGGTCACATGGTTTTAATCCATGAGTTTTAACATCATTTATTTGATCTGTCTGTTGAGTTTCCTGTGCTTTAGTCACCGTGTAGTCACTTTCTGAGGTGGCTTCTGGTTTTCTGTTAGTGCAGTCATCATCTTACTCTATTTACCCAGGTCTTTTGGTAGGTTGGATTGTGTGGGGGGCATTGTTGGAATGTTTTCTCTTGTTGGTGTGTTTACTACTGTAGCCAGATGTTGCACTGATGTTCAGCTCTATAATATTAAAGTTTAAGTATTGTCCAGTCACCCCAGACCAGCCCTCCACAATGCAATATAGCAGCAGGCTACTGAAGACACCAGTACCCCACCACTACTACCCCACCGCCTCTGCCCTACTGCATCTTCTACTATAATATCTATCTGAATTAAACAATGACTGAGAGTTTGATCAATCTAGAAATGCACTTATTGGGTCTGTCTGGAAACCAACTGACCAGCCGTGCTGACCATTGTCTACCTGGGCAGCTCCTAACCAGAGGGAATTGTAACCGGTCTTGATCGGTTGTGTATTTATTGGTTATACTAGTCAGTACACTAGCGGGGCGAGGCGGCACGGTGGCTAAGTGGGTAGCACTGTTGCTTCAGGTGGGGCGGTCCGGGTCCTTTCAGTGCGGAGTTTGCATGTTCTCCCCGTCTCTGGGTGCTCCGGTTTCCTCCCACAGTCCAAAAACATGCAGCCAGGCTACATGGAGACACCGAATTGTCCTATAAGTACCAGGCTGCTAGGATGCATAAACCAGTGCATTGTAGTGCCGGTCCCAAGCCCGGATAAATAGGGAGGGTCGTGTCAGGAAGGGCATCCGGCGTAAAAACCGTGCCAAATCAGCCGGCGACCCCTAACGGGAGCAGCCGAGGAAATAGATAGAGTCAGTACACTAGCATGAAGATTTAATTTAAGCAGCTACACACCAGATTAACCAGGAAACAAAGTTACAAAGTTAGTTCTCGGAAAAATCCGGTATTAAACATCGATTCTGCAGCCCGAGATCAAATAAAAACGCTGCTAAAAATTCTCGTCCACGTCAGCAGAAAATCAGCAGGTCGGCAGCTCTCTCTCGAAGCCATGCTAGTTCCTCAAATAAGCGCTGGCAGCTTATCAGTGAAAAATTAGCACTTCAGCTTTTTTGAGTTATCATGCGTCGTTTTGCCCTCTCGGTAATTAAATGCAGCGTGGAATCCAAAAGTGGAGGTGCTTTATTCAGCATACGCTACCACACACACACACACAAACACACACCCATCAGAAAATCTTAATCTGCAGTCGTGTTTCAAACCACGCGGTGTAAAGTCGCCCTAAACTGTGCAAATTCTGTAGAGTGTCTGAAGCACCATTCGTGCTTTTATTTGTAACCACTGGACTTTCTAACCTTGCTTTGTGTACACACACACACCCACACACATACATACATACACACATGCCGACTGCCGGCACCGGTGCAGAAGCTGGCCGACCGGACGAGACCGTGTAGCCTCACCGAGGTGTTAACACACCACAGCCAGAGACCAGAAGTTACTGCTGCAGCCAAAACGCACCACCAACACACGTGTGTGTGTGAAGTGAGGCCATGCCCTCTCGGCCATTTTAAGAGCGTTTGCATCAGCTCCAGAAGAGTTATCTGCTGTTATACTATTACCGAGTCTTGCCTGGAGAACATCTAGAACCTGGGTTCCTTAACCTCCAAGCCTAAACAAAGCAAGCAGAGAGAGCTGGAGGAGACTCCAATGCCCAGAACGTCAGCTAATATTTCCATGAGCATATACTGTAGAAGCTTCAAATTAAAGAACTAGCACTAACATTTTTTGGCTAAGCGTTCTAGACCTGCCCTTCCTGTCGTGAACAAAACCTTGGTGTTAACACGGCATAAAACATCTAAATAACTACAACAAACTTGATTGAGCCTCCTAGAACTAATGGATCTTTGATGGAATGCCTGCTGGCTGTTCTAGAACCCTTTCTGATAAATCACTTTAGGACAGCACATTCTTTGTGTGCTCTGGAACGTGCTAACAGATGGGAGGTCTAGAAAATTCAACGGCTCTTGACTGTTCTAGAACGCTTACAGATTCTGGAACAGAGTGTTCCAAAACGCTGGATCAGTGTCTATAACCTGTACTCTCACTGTGACTCATGGAGATCAAGAATTCTTGGATGAGTATGCTCTCTAGGCAGGGGTCAGCAGGGCAGGTCACTAGGTTTTCAGACGGACCCAGTAAGTGCAAGGTTTGACATGCCAACGTTTCCTACATAAAATAAAACACGCCGCTTTTCTAGACTGATCAAACTCTCAGCTGCTGTTTAATTCGGCCAGATATTATACTGTAATCCCCCCCCCCCCCCCAAATTCACCTACCTTTTACTGTCAAACATGTACTGACTGCTGAATACTTACAGAAACGACAATCCACAGTCTTAAACATACTATTCTACAGTATAGTTTCCATTTTGACATGGTTAAAGATTTCTCATATTCTTGAGTAATTGCCCTTATTAATCTATATTTTTATTTAATTCTACCTTATTGTATTAACTCTAACTGTATTTACTCTGTGCTGGGGCTGCTGTAAGTCACGTCATTGGTCCCATTGGTTTGAATGGCATGAGGCTAACTGTGTTAGCTTAGTAAGGGAAAACTGATGGAATCGCTGTCTAAATAGTGCGTTCGAATATCTGCCTTAAGTCAATGACCTATTAGAATCCTCTCTACTGAAGCAGCTGCCTATGTAGGCAGTAAGAAAGCAAGGCAGCTCCCTGTTTTCGAACACACCCTATAACATAAAATACAGTAAAAGACATATAGCAAAAAAAACAAAAAAAAAACAATGTAAATAAAACACACACATGGCACAGAAAAAAACCACGATATAACCCAACAGCCTGTGAAAATAAATAGGTCCTCAAGGATTTAAAAACGATCAATTGTATGGGGCACCTTATCAAAAGGCAATCTGTTCCATAGTTTCGGGGCAGAGACCTCGTCCGAGTGTGCTTACCGATTCTGAAACAGTGCTTTCTAGAACGCTTACAGATTCTGGAGTGTTCTAGAACATTTTGTTTACTGATGAATCGTCTCAGGAAGCCTCACAATAACACATTATAGGCATGTTTACCTAAGCATTCTAAAGCTAATAGTCAAGAAGTGTTATGGAACGCTCCAGTATTCAGCTTCCAGTGTTTGTCTTTAAGTGATTAGCTTTCTAAGCATTCTAGAAGAGTCTTTGTATGCCGTCTGGCTAAGAGTTCCAGAAAACTTTCTGTTGGATAAGTTTGTAATGCTTCATAATGGACTGCTTCAAATAATCTAGAGCGCTGAGTAACTGGACATTCAGTACATGTAGTAGTTCTTGGCTGAGGAGCGTTCTAGAACCAATGGATCTTACTTTGTTCTAGAACGCTTACAGATTCTGGAACTTTTTCAGCCACTGTGAAACGCACTTTGGCAGAGAGTTCTAGAACATTTCATTTATTGATGACTTCTAAAGCTTCTAAGGCTAATAGTCAAGAAGTGTTATAGAAATGCTCCAGTATTTAGCATCCAGTGTTTGTCTTTGAGAGATTGGCTTTCTAAGCATTCTAGAAGAGTTTTTGGATGCCACCTGGCTAAGAGTTCCAGAACACTTTCTGGAATGCTTCATAATGGACCGCTTCAAATAGTCTAGAGCTTTAAGTAATTGAACATTCAGTACATGTAGTAGTTCTTGACTGAGGAGTGTTCTAGAACTGATTTTTTTATATTGCTTTCTGATTAGATTATCTAGAACGACTTATTGAGGATCATATGCTATAAACATGATAGATCGTTCTGTAACGTAAACTACAGAACCACTCCTGACTGAGCTTTTGGAATGGCTTTTGATGGGAGTGAGCGTAGCATGTCTGACAGCATTGTAGATCAAATGCTCGGTACACTGAGCTGTAATTAAGCAATAGAACACTTGAGGTCGTGTGTTATTGCGAATAACATCACGGCTGTGATTTGGTTGCAGGCACGAACCGAAGGTGAGTAGATCATCACAGCCGTGATGTTATTCGCGATAACACACGACCTCGAGTGTTCTATTGCTTTTATACAACAGTTTTTACAAAATAAAGAAAGAAAATAAATCAAAGAAGCCCTGAATTTCATATTAAATATGCTTTAATATTGACAATACCTTCCGCCAAAAAGCAGTTCCACAATCAATATAAAGTTTAACACTACAAAGCAAACATCCCAAGTTGCAAAAACTCATTTCAGGGAGGTAAGAAGAAGAAGAAGAAGAAAGCAAGAACCTCCGAAGAGAAAAAAAGAAATAAAAAAACCTCTCGCACACACCAAAGGCTATAGATGAAAACAGAACTACTAGGAGCTGCTAACTGGCTTAACTAACTGTGCGCGTTACAAACACATTAATGTTCCCTAAATAGTGCACTAGATTGTGTATCAGATCATGGATATATGTTCCCTACATAGTGCACTAGATAGTGAATTAGACAATTGATTTATGTTCCCTACACGGTGTGCTAGATATCAGATAACGGATTTAAAACGCGATCTGGAAAAAAAGGCTGTGTCGCCTGCGTGCGCGTTTGTGTGCATGAAGCTTGTCGTTAATGGCAACGCGTCAGCGGAGTAATACCATTGTGGTGTGAAAAGGCCGTGCCGTTATCACCAATATCAGCACGGTTAGAACGCTTCTCAACCAATCACATTATACGGTCGGAACTACCTGTTGTATAAAAAGTTTTAAAGTACACCAGATATTGAGATCAGAATCGGATCCTTCAGACTCCTCCATCTCTACGTGACGGCTAATGAAACTTTGCTTTAGCATAGCATGCTATCATGAGCGTTAGCGACAAACAGCCTGATGTATACAGTCTGAAAAGAAGAAGCAGCAGAGTATGAAAGTGATTTACATGTTGAACGTCGTATAATAGAGCTGCTGACACTTTTTAGGCGACTTCACACCAGGGGTTCTCGAAACCCGACCACAGATTAACAATTGTGATACAGTAGATGGGAAAAAAAAGGTCTTGCACTGTTAGCAGTGCCATGCTACAATTTAAGTCGAGCTTCGTTTCACCACAAGCGCTGTTTATTATTGACCTTCTGGTTCGGTTATCGGCGGTTTAACATCGTCTAATAACATCGTCTCGTAATTGAAAATTGGGTTGAATTGGACCAGACACGCCCGGTTATGGTCACTGCCAGACCTGCTGGATCTAAACATAATTTCAGTAGAACCTGTCTGATTATGTAAAGCAGGACTGAAGGTCTCAAAAAAAAAAAAAACCAGCATGTTCTACAGAGATTCAAATACAGATGTGCATCAGGTTACAAACCCATTGCTAAGACTCTGGGACTACACTGAACCACAGCGCAAGCTATTTACTCCAAATGTAAAAAACATGGAACAGTGGTGAACCTTCCCAGGTGTGGCCAGCCTACCAAATTAATCAAACGTGCATCTACAACTCATCCAGGAGGGCGGCACGGTGGCTAAGTGGGTAGCACTGTCGCCTCACAGCAAGAAGGTCCTGGGTTTGATCCCCAGGTGGGGCGGTCCGGGTCCTTTCTGTGTGGAGTTTGCATGTTCTCCCTGTGTCCATGTGGGTTTCCTCCGGGTGCTCCGGTTTCCTCCCACAGTCCAAGGATGTGTGAGGTGACTTGGAGATACAAAATTGTCCAGAACTGTGTTTGATATTAAACTTGCGTGATGAGTGACATGAATGTAACCAAAAGTATGAAACATGACGTTAAAATCCAACTCATCCAGGAGGACTCAAAACAACCCAGACGAACATCTAAAGACCTGCCTGGTCTCGGTCACCTCAGTTAAGGTCAATGTACATGATTCACTGAGCAAAAATGGCTCCATACAAGAGTTACAAGGTGCAAAACAAAATGTTGCCTCTCGCATTTGACAAAAAAACATCTAGATTACCCCATGTGACTTGAGATAGCATTATGTGGACAGATGAGTCAAAGATGGAACTTTTTGAAAGACACGGCTCCATGGTTACATCTAACATACACGGTGGCTCATTCCACCTTAAGAACATCATGGTGGAGGTAGTGTGATGGTCTGGGGCTTGAAGTGGCTAATAAGTCCAGACCTTATTAAACAGTTCATGCTGGAAAATCCTCCAGTGGAGCTGAATTGACTGAATTCGGTAAAGAAGTAATTGTATCCAATCACCCTGATTGCGTTACGCTTCCTCTCTACCGATACAACTCTCCTGGGGAGCTTTGCAACAGACACACGCCCCCCCCCCCCCCCCCCCCCCTCCTCTTTTCACCTGCACGAGGCGAGTTCATATGCGGATCAGCCTGATCAATGCATTATTCCTCTACTCTGCACAAGTGCCATCAATCAGCCAGCTTCCCACCCTGTGAACGACAGCCAGTCATTGTTCTTGTAGGTGCCCAGTCTATGCATTCCAGTGATAGCTCAGTGGTTAAGGTACTGGACTAGTAAACAGAAGGTTGCCGGTTCAAGCCCCGCCACCACCAAGTTGCCACTGTTGGGTCCCTGAGCAAGGCCCTTAACCCTCAATTGCTCATCGTGTTCTGCTCATTGTGTAAGTCGCTTTGGATAAAAACGTCTGGTAAATGCTGAAAATGTAAATGTAAATATAATTCGAAGTCCCAGCTCTGGTGTGTATTTTACAGAGTGGAGGCTGTTGTAGCTGCAAATAGAGGATAATTCTATATTAACGCTGTCTCAGCTGTCTACATACTTTTGGGCATGTTTGTGGATTCATTTGTCAGACTGAAGAGACACATTTGTTTAAAAAAAATATACAAACTTATTTTACTAAAGTTACCTAACACCTAGATCACTGTATATGTCATTAAATCAACTAAACAATGATGGATCAGACTCATCATCAGCTTTCTGTTGGTCGATTTTTTTTTTTACATGGTTAAAGCTAATATTCAGAGAAATGTCATTTACTGGACGATGATGATGGACACTTCCTGTGTGGACCCTTTTGGCTGATGTGTAGATTCTCTGCGAGTTGTTTGTGTGGTGGTTTGACACCTCGGTCAGTGTGTTGCTGTAGAGAACAGGTCTGCAGATTCTGCACAAACACCAGCAGAATGTGGTCACCAACTGCTTAAATACTTTTTTTTTACTTTCAGCATCTCTTGTGTACGGTTTAGGGGTCGCCGAGGCAGATCGTCCTGGTCTGCATACCTGATTTAGTTTGTCCAGCCATGCCAGGACCAGAGATGTTCATAAGTCACAAAATACGAGTCCAAGTCAGGTCATGAGTCTTTAGGCTAGAGTCCGAGTCAAGTCACGAGTCAATATAATAAACACAAAACATCTAAGTTCAGATAAAAACAACAGATTAGCGAGTGTATTTAGCCGTTTTACTTCATGCCTTTACTTTCATCGTCATTGTGTAAATGAATGTAATTTCTATAACAAGAAGGTTCCAGTTAAAAGCTTCAACTGATACGTTTTGTTTTCATTACAGTAGAGATGGGACGATCGATCGGCTATGAATCGGTATCGGCCGATTTTTAATCAAAATATGCTATCGGCGATCGGCCGATATTTCCTAAAAGTAGCCGATCCGATCGTGTGATATATAAAGACCACGTTAAGTTAACAGCTCAGTGGATTGATCCAGACTTTGAGCTATGAAGCGCCAACCATCACATCACCATTCATCAACCATCGTACAGAAACCACAGTGAAAGCTCTTCATGACCTAAAATAACATAATTAACGTTGTGCATCATACATACGATGTAATTTTGCTGATTGTAATATTTACTTTAAAAAGATAATTCAACCCGGTCACATCTGAGTGGATTCTATCAGCACGTTATATAAACTCCTGGTTCACTTTGGTAAATCGTAAGTGGTTCTTACTTGTGATGTAGATGAGAACAGAAAACGTTACAGAGCCAATCAGAGTCAAAAGTTTATTCATTACCAAATTCGTTAGTTCAGGATCATCTGCTGAACTTTTAGCTCCTTAGACGGAACGAGTCTGACTCGGTTACAGATCTGTGGTAATAGCAGTGTAATGAAGCTTTTTAATGTAAGAGAGTCACAAAGAATGTTCTGTAGTAGCTGGTGCTTATTTAAAACCACAACATTTAATTAATAACAGTAAACACAGAGAGATAACTGAGAAGAGAAACTTACGCTTGGCGAAAAATGAATCGACTCGTTGAAGGAGATCGCAGATCGGGATCGGCACATCTCTACATTACAGAACAAAAGCGCTCGATAAATCCTGGCACAGCGGCCAAAATCCCAAACACAGCAAAAACAATCATAACCACTGCTTACCTTAGCTTCTGTTCTTCCAGATGCTATTACATTTATAAGCGTGTGTCCCATTAGGAATATAATTCGTTATTTTGTAAATGTGCTTATAATTAAAAACCTCCAAACTTTTCTCGGTTGTGAAGTAAAACAGGAAGTCGTTAGAAAGCCGATCGAGCATTTCATTACCACGTCATCTGTGTGCGCAAACTGAATAAATGCAAATAACAGCATTTCTTACTAACAATTACAATCAGAAGCTCTGATTGGTTCAGAAAGCGTTTTTTCAACCATTAGTGCCAATTCTGTAGGAGCGTTCCATTCACCCCAGCTGTTCCTGTGAAGTGCACTACGTAGGGTATTCCACCATTTTAAGTGAGATTCCAATCCAAAGGTAACGGAAATGTTCAAATGTGTATACAGTGGGGCCAAAAAGTATTTAGTCAGCCACAGTCAGCAAGTTCTCCTACTTAGAAAGATGAGAGAGGTCTGTAATTTTCATCATAGCTACACTTCAACTATGAGAGACAAAATGAGGGAAAAAAAATCCAGGAAATCACATTGTAGGATTTTTAAAGAATTTATTTGTAAATTATGGTGGAAAATAAGTATTTGGTCAATAACAAGTTCAACTCAATACTTTGTAACATAACCTTTGTTGGCAATGACAGAGGTGAAACGTTTCCTGTAAGTCTTCACCAGGTTTGCACACACTGTAGCTGCTATTTTGGCCCATTCCTCCATGCAGATCTCCTCTAGAGCAGTGATGTTTTGGGGCTGTCGCTGGGCAACACGGATTCCACAAATTTTCTATGGGGTTGAGGTCTGGAGACTGGCTAGGCCACTCCAGGACCTTGAAATGCTTTTTACGGAGCCACTCCTTCGTTGCCCGAGCGGTGTGTTTGGGATCATCGTCATGCTGGAAGACCCAGCCACGTTCCATCTTCAATGCTCTCACTGATGGAAGGAGGTTTTGGCTTAAAATCTCACGATACATGGCCCCGTTCATTCTTCCCTTAACACGGATCAGTCGTCCTGTCCCCTTTGCAGAAAAACAGCCCCAAAGCATGATGTTTCCACCCCCATGCTTCACAGTAGGTATGGTGTTCTTGGGTTTTTCTTCTTCCTCCAAACACGACGAGTTGAGTTTTTACCAAAAAGTTCCATTTTGGTTTCATCTGACCACATGATATTCTCCCGATCCTCTTCTGGATCATCCATAAGCTCTCTGGCAAACTTCAGACGGGCCTGGACATGTACTGGCTTAAGCAGGGGGACACGCCTGGCACTGCAGGATTTGAGTCCCTCTCGGCGTAGTGTGTTACTGATGGTAGCCTTTGTTACTTTGGTCCCAGCTCTCTGCAGGTCATTCATCAGGTCCCTCCGTGTAGTTCTGGGATTTTTGCTCACCGTTCTCATGATCATTTTGACCCCACGGGATGAGATCTTGACCCCAAGGGAGATTATCAGTGGTCTTGTATGTCTTCCATTTTCTTACAATTGTTCCCACAGTTGATTTATTCACACCAACCTGCTTGCCTATTGTAGATTCACTCTTCCCAGCCTGGTGCAGGTCTACAATTTTCTTCCTGGTGTCCTTCGACAGCTCTTTGGTCTTGGCCATGGTTGAGTTTGGAATCTGACTGTTTGAGGCTGTGGACAGGTGTCTTTTATACAGATAACGAGGTCAAACAGGTGCCATTAATACAGATAAAGAGTGGAGGACATAAGAGCTTCTTAAAGAAGAAGTTACAGGTCTGTGAGAGCCAGAAATCTTGCTTGTTTGTTATTGACCAAATACTTATTTTCCACCATAATTTACAAATAAATTCTTTAAAAATCCTACAATGTGATTAACTGGATTTTTTTCTCATTTTGTTTCTTATAGTTGAATTGTACCTATGATGAAAATTACAGACCTCTCTCATCTTAGGAGTAGGAGAACTTGCACAATCAGTGGCTGACTAAATACTTTTTGACCCCACTGTGTATATATATATATATATATATATATATATATATATATATATATATAAATAAACGTAACTAATGTTAACACATGCTGACGCTAGCGACTCTTGTTGTTCACAAGTAATTTTTTTGCGAGTCATGAGTCGAGTCATTTGAAATGAGTCCGAGTCGAGTCTGAAGTTGCTGTGTGTGCTACTTGCGTGCGACTCGGACTCGAGTCCCCATCTCTGGCCAGGACACTAGCCAATCGTATCTGTGCAGACTGCCGACCGACTGACAGCACTTCTGAGATTCGAACCCATCACCAAAGCACTAGAACAATTCCAGTCTCTGAAAAAAGTGGAAGAGCGGTATTCAGTCCCTTACATAAAGGTCTTTAAATGCTCTGTTTTGATCTTGGCTCTGCTGACTCAATCACCTTGCTTCAAAATCTCCTAACTGGGATGTGATCTAGCAACACACTATGATTTATTTTTTGAACACCATGCTCATCTTCTTGAATCTATTAAGCCCTGGAGCATTGTCAATAAGCAGGAAGAGACCAGAACCATGCAGATAAACACTGTATGCAAAATACCTCCCTAAGTGTAGGGGTCAAACATTCAGACATCTGCTGTTTTCTTGGTGTACACTGTAGCTCTGTACACACACTGACCCCTGGTGGAGAATTTGGTGAAGGACAATTCATTCGACTAGTTTAAACCCCATCACGCTGCCACCATGAGTAAGGTTAACACACAATCATGAATGAATACTACAACCGCACCATATGGCCAAAAGTATATAGACACGACCATTCGACAAAAGCAAAGCGTCTACTTTTCTGGGAAGGCTTTCCACAAGAGTCTTCAGTCAAAGGAGCATCATGGGATCAAGCACTGTTGGACAAGCATGATTAGCTCTACATTGGTGTTCCTATTAATCCCAAAAATGTTTAATGGGGATGAGATCAGTGCTCAAGACACAGTGAAGCCTTTAGTATTTGTGACCATGTTGGATCTAGCTGTTAGCTTCCAGTCATGAGTTCAAGTCGGAAGTTCTAGTTTGTGGGTTTGCTGTACTAATAAATCCACCGTTGCTGTGTGCAGATGATCGTCATGCAGTCCCTCCACAAGTACCAGCCCAGGCTGCACATCGTGGAGGTGAGTGAGGACGGCGTGGAGGACATGAGCGGCGAGTCCAAAACCCAGACCTTCACTTTTCCGGAAAACCAGTTCATAGCGGTCACCGCTTACCAGAACACAGATGTAAGCAAAACATCTACATGAACTTTCACACGTCAGCGCTGCTTCACTTCCTTCTGCTTTTCAGTCCGTTTGACCTTCTAAGGTTTTATGCTGTTTTCTTCAAAACGTTGAGAAATGTGGTTTTTTTTTTTAATCTCCTCTCTTGTGTTGTTTTCATCCAGATTACGCAGCTAAAGATCGACCACAACCCGTTTGCTAAAGGCTTCAGAGACAACTATGATTCGTAAGTGTCTGATGGATCAATTAATCACTTCTTGCACTTAATATTTTGTTGATAGATGTTCACCTGATTACAAGATGTAAAGAAACATGAGACGGATAAACGCAGGGTAGGACGTGACGCACTATGTGGCCAAAAGTATACAGACACGTCCGTACCATAAGCTTGCTGGACATGCTGTTACAACCCCCTTGCATCATCCACTCATCTAAGAAGGCTTTCTACAATATTTTAGAACATGTCTGTGGTCAAATGTAGCCAACAGAGCCTTTAAATTCACCCAGTTGACAATTATTTGGTTAAGATCAGGGTTCTGTGCAGGACAGTGGTGTTGCTCTACATCGTCCTTATCAAACCATGTCTTAATAGACCTCACTAGGTATCTC
The DNA here is from genome assembly GCF_030014385.1 of Trichomycterus rosablanca. Taxonomy (NCBI): domain Eukaryota; kingdom Metazoa; phylum Chordata; class Actinopteri; order Siluriformes; family Trichomycteridae; genus Trichomycterus; species Trichomycterus rosablanca. The sequence continues at coordinate 7,619,338 of NC_085988.1, read as the reverse complement.
AACACGGTTCCCACAAGGTCAAACGAAGAGTTTTGTTAGCAATGGGTGTGTCTATGATGACTAAACTTGATAATTTTGTAGACCCCACATACTTTTGTCCATATAGTGTACACTCTTGATAGATGCTGTGTCCCCTCAGATTGACAGACAGTGGGAAAGATGGGCTGAATGGAAGACTGGTCTGTGGAATAGATGGGTTAGCAGTTAGGTCTTCATGTATGGGACAGGTGGATGGGTGAATAGATGGATAGTTGACTAGATGGGTCGATTGATAATCAGTTAGACTGATGTTTAGGTAGATGGGTGGATAAGTAGATGAGTGCGAGTTTGAGAAATCTGGTGTAGAGGAATTTTGTGCATGAATGCTCTTTTGACTGAATGGGCACAAATTCCCACAAACACAGTCCAAGATATTGGGGGAAAGTCCTCCCAGAGAAGTGGAGGATGTAATAGCTATAGAGGGGTATAGAGGTGGAAAACTCCTTATTGATGCTTATTTTTTGAAATATGATGTCCAACAAGCTTAACATGAAGTGACCACAGGCTTTTGGCCATACAGTGTAGGTGGAGAGCTTGATTCAAGTGGTTGGATGAATGAATTGGGCAAGGTAGGATGACGAAGCCGTAGTCTAGTGGTTAAGGTTCATGGCCGAATACTACAACCCTATGCACCATATGGCCAAAAGTATATAGACACCTGACCATTTCGGCAAAAGCACAGCGTCTACTTTTCTGGGAAGGCTTTCCACAGGACTAGTAACCAGAAGGTCACTGGTTCAAGCCCCACCACTGCCAGGTTGCTGCTGTTGGGCACTTGAGCAAGGCCCTTAATTCTCAATTGCTCAGACTGTATACTGTAACTAATGGAAGTCGCGTTGGATAAAGGCGTCTACTTAATGCTGTAAATGTAAATGAATAAGTGACTAGATAGATACATGGACAGGTGGTTGGATGGATGGATGGATGGATGGATGGATGGATGGATGGATGGATGGATGGATGGATGGATGGATGGATATGGTCTCTGGTAAATGGGCGAATAGACAGCTAAGGTTGTGAGATGATTTTAAATAATGTAAGCATGAGATGGACAATGGGAACAGATAGTTAGGAAGTTCCTCCTGATGTTCTTCTTGGTGCTCATGGTTTAGTTATGCAGCAATAAAGTGTTGGAGCATCCTTTCCCTTCACAAACTAAGAACCATCACAGTTCCTGGTCCTAAAGCTCATGTGGTTCCCTAAATCGTTTCATTTTCTTCCTCTTAAACAGGATGTACACTGCTCCAGAGAGCGACAGATTGACCCCGTCGCCCACCGACTCTCCACGTTCGCACCAGATCGTTCCGGGGGCGCGTTACGCCATGCAGCCCTTCTTCCAGGACCAGTTCGTGAACAATCTCCCTCAGAGCCATCGTCTGTACGGTGGAGAACGTGCCGTGCCCCAAACCAACGGCCTCCTGTCTCCCCAGAGCGACGACTCTTCCATCTCCTCCTCCATATCCGCGTCGTCCTCGTCCTCCACCACTCAGCGCTGGTTCGTCACCCCGGTCCAGCAGAACGAAGCCGATTACTCCGTCCTTCCATACGGCATCAAACCTCTGCCCCTACAGAGCCCGCACTCTTTCGGTTACTACCCAGAGTCCTCCGCGTTCGCATCCATCTCGGCCGGATGGGGCAGTGGAAGGAGTTCCTATCAGAGGAAAATGGGGGCCGGTTTGCCCTGGTCGCCTCGTCCGAGTCCGCCCGCGTTTTCTTTTTCTGAAGACCCGCTGATCACGGCGGCCGCTAAAGATAAGCTTCAGGACGAGGGGTCGGTGGGCACGGTGGGCAACGGGGGCATCTGGGGTCTCGAAACGGCTCCGAATCTGAAGCCCTTGGACAAATTTGAAGCCTCGTACTCGATGGTGTGTAAGAGACGACGCCTCTCCTCCAGCGCCGACGCGTCGCCGACCATCAAGTGCGAGGACGCGACGAGCGACGATTATGGGAAAGATCAGCCGAAGAGCTACTACGCTTTCTACACCAGTCCGTAAACCATCCACATCATCTCTGCTCCTCTTTCTCTATTGCGCCACATTTTCTCCTTTGCGTTTTTTAACTCGTTTTTAACCGCAGGTGCCAAAGCTGTGCTACTTTATCGTGCTGATTTTCCTTTTCGTGAACGATGGCGATCTATTATTTTTTTTATTTTTTAATCAGAACTGTTTTCTGTTTCTAAGCAATCTGCTGGATTTTAATTCCTTTTTTTATTATTATTATAATTATTATTTTAAACATAGCTATATATTATATATAAAATGAATGTGATTTTTTTTTTCTGCGCCCCTTCCCTTTAATTTAAGATCCTTTATTTGGTTGTACAGTATTTGTGCACTTTAGATTGTGATGTATCTTGTATAAATTGTCTACATGGCACTCGTATGAAGTGTGTAATAAAATGTGCTTTTCATAAAAAATCGCCACATCCTGTTTTTTTTTTTTTTTTTTACCCATTTTGTTTAGGCGCAAAAGCAGCAATTATAAAGGGTTTTATTTATTTCGTTAAGCAAATAAAACTGGTGGCTCATTTTTATACAGTTTAATGCATTAAAATATAATCAGGATATAATTAAGACATGTCCAGGGGTTCCAATAACTCGCCTTTCATCTCTATTTTAAACATTATTTTATGAATATCTTGGTACTATAATGTTCCTTCTATTTGGCTGGTAACATGTATGTGTAATGAAGAAATGATTTATTTAGAAAATCATTTAGGTAGAAGCTTTAGTTCTCGTTATTGGTTCTAGAAATGTAGAACGAAGCTTAAGTGTTATTAAATGAAATGCTATTTGCATTAATGAAAATGATGATTGGTCTTATATCATCATTTGGTATAAATCGTTTAATTTTTTAGGTTATGAACAAGAACATGATACATTTAAAAACAGAGAATCGTCACCAAGCACCAACACGCAAAGTGGATCAAAAATCTTAATCTTAATTGCTATAAACAGCAATAAACACTCATAACCATCTGATGTATGTTTGTTTAGTTTTAGGAACCCTTGATGGACATTTTTGCGTTTGTTATGAAGGTTGAAATGGCTGTACAGTATTTCTGATATACATATTTTGGGGGAGAATAAAGCATCCGCATTCGGCTTAACTTACAGCCTGATCAAGCAATGTTACTACTAATGCTAATTAAAAAAAAATCTAAAATAATGCTTTTAATGTATTTTAAAGATAATACATTCATATCTTTATAAAATACTTATTACTACATAAACTAAAATTGAGACATTTGGTATGTTGCCGAAAACGACTTTTTCGCTGCGGTTAATTTACCCTTAAATTTTTATTATTATTACTGTTATTACAATTATTATTATTATTTATTATTATTACTACTCTTATTGCAATTATTGTTACAATTATTATTTATTATTCTTATTATTATTACTGTTATTACAATTATTATTATTATTTATTATTATTACTACTCTTATTGCAATTATTGTTACAATTATTATTTATTATTCTTATTATTATTACTGTTATTACAATTATTATTATTATTATTACAATAGTATTGTTATTATGACTTATTATTATTACATTATTATTATTATTAGTAGTAGTAGTAGTATATATAACCGGACTCATCGCGATTAATCTTGAAAATAAAATGAACTGGTTATTTACTATTGCTTTAAAAGAAGCGCTACATTTATCCTTTAAGACAAAACGGCATCTTTTTTTTTGTTATCAAATTATGCGTGGGTCATACACTTTATGATCAAAAGTATTTGGACACATTCTGTGTGGAGTTTTGCATGGTCTCCCCGTGTCTGTGTGGGTTTCCTCCCGCAGCTCCGGTTTCCTCCCGCAGTGAGGTGATACTAAATTATCCATGACTGGTTACATTCATGACCGAAACCGTAGTTACTAATTACACAAGATTCATTCAGACTTTGAGGTCTATCTGTGTATAGTTCAGTTTGTGCCCATTCAGTCGAAAGATAATTGCATTTGTATGGCTGGGCACTGATGTTGTTCAGGAAAATCTCAGGTCAGAAGTCTTCACGTTAAATTCAGATATGTTCTGTGCAGGACAGTGCAGGAGTTTCTTTATACTGAGCTTTTCTTCATGTCTAAACTCTTGCTGAAAAAGAAACATATAAATTCCTTTATATCATCGATTTATTACACTTGTTAGCAACTGTTATGGCTGAAATGCATTCATTAAAAAAATAGGTGTGTCCTAATACTTTTGTCCATATAATACTACTGTATTGACACGGTGCTACCGTCCCATTAGAAGCTCCCCACCACCACCACCACCAAACCATGGTTTTAAATTTATTATCTGGGCACATGGGATGCACCTTGACTAGAAGGACAACATCAGACACATTTATTCACATGCAGCAAGGACCAAGTTCAAAACTAATCCACCTTCTGCACGTTTTGGGAACATGAGAAGTACACTGGGAAGTTCTTACAGAGAGAGAGAGGAGATTCAGGACCCACTGTACCGGCTGTGCCACCCAGAACATTTGTTGTATCCAACATTCAGCTAATTCATCCAAATATTTAACCCAGCAGTGTAACTAATTTACTCCTCAGAGCTCACACTCCTTCACTCAGTTATTACCCAGAATCCTCTTGTTCAGCTGACTGAAGCCGAGTTCTCTATATTTAACTATGTGCTGTAATGTTGATGCTCCACTGATAATGAATGATGTAAAAAATATTAATCTGTTCTGAAATAAGTTAAATTCTAATGATCTGACTACACTGATAAGGCATAACATTATGACCACCTTCCTTATATTGTGTTGGTCCCCCTTTTGCTGCATACACAACAAACTGTGATGCTCTGTGTGCATTAACTTCTTCCAGCCTTCGCTCCACACTTGCATCAAAGAGCCTTGGCTGCCCATGACCCTGTCGCCGGTTTACCACTGTTCCTTCCTTGGAGCACTTTTGATAGATACTGACCACTGCAGACTGGGAACACCCCACAAGAGCTGCAGTTTTGGAGATGCTCTGACCCAGTCGTCTAGCCATCACAATCTGGCCCTCGTCAAACTCGCTCAGATCCTCACGCTTAATCATTTTTCTGCTTCTAACATCAACTTTGAGGATAAAATGTTCACTTGCTGCCTAATATAATATTATTATAAAATTGTTACATGAATTATTTTATGATTATTTTAATAGACTGATTATTTTCCTTAAGCATGAATAATTCCTGCAATTATCACTTCGATTGACGGGTTACATTCCCTCAAACACATTATCATTATATATTCTGTAATTAATGCAATAATAATATTATTAATAATAATAATAATAACAATGATAATGATAATAACAATAATATTAATAACAATAATAATCACAATAATACCAGTAATAATAAATAATAATAGTAATAATAATAATAATAATAATACTAATAGTAATAATAAAAGCAATAATAATAATAATAATAATAATAATAATAACAATAATAATAACAACAATAATAATAATAATAGTAATAATAAAAATTATATTAATAATAATAATAGTAATAATAATAATAAATGATTAAATAATAAATTGTTATTTTTATTATTATATTTATTTATTTATTTATTTATTTACAGTATTCAATCTAATCAATTAAGGATTAAGAGTCTTGCTCAAGGGCCCAACAGTGACGGGGTTTAAACCAGCGACCTTTCGATTACTAGTCCAGTACCTTAACCATTAGGTTACAATGTCCATATACCGGGGTGTGTTAGTGCATTACGCACAGTGACTCCGAGGAAACCGGACACACCGCGGGCCGGTGGTATAATGTGTACAAATGAATGATCTCATATAAACACGCGTGATATTTAAACACTCGGAATTTTCTGATTTTCCGTGTTTTTTCCACCACGGAGAACAAAGTCTTACTGCGTTATAGACACAAATAAAAATCTTACAAATCTTATCAATCATAAAAGAAGGTCCTGGGTTCGATCCCCAGGTGGGGCGGTCCGGGTCCTTTCTGTGTGGAGTTTGCATGTTCTCCGCGTGTCCGCGTGGGTTTCCTCCGGGTGCACCGGTTTCCTCCCACAGTCCAAAAACATACAAGTGAGGTGAATTGGAGACACAAAATTGTCCATGACTGTGTTTGATATAAACTTGTGAACTGATGAATCTTGTGTAATGAGTAACTACCGTTCCTGTCATAAATTTAATCAAAGTGTAAAACATGACGTTAAAATCCTAATAAACAAATAAATGAATAATCATAAACATTACCGCACAAAACACTGCAAACAGTAGGTTATTATCTTTATAATCCACTATTAATGACCTGCTGGAAACATGTGCTTTAAATGCGTCCAGACTTTTAAATGCGTCCATAATAATAATAATAATAATAATAATAATAATAAAAATAATAATAATAATAATAATAATAATAATAATAATAATAATACATAAAAAAAAAAATAATAATAACAGTAATAATAATAACAATAATAATAATAATAATAAATAAAAATAATAATAATAATTAAAAATAATAATTATAATAATAGTAGTAAAAAATAATAAAAATAGTAGTAATAATAATAATAATAATTAAAATGATAATAATAATAGTAATAATAATGATAATAATAATAATAATAATAATAATAATAATAATAAAAAAAAAAAAATAATAGTAATAATAATAATAAGACATTTATGTTGGCTTGGTGGCAGAGTGGGTTGCACGGTTGCATCACAGTAAGAATATCCTGGGTTCAATTCCCTATCTAGGTCCTTTCTGTGTGGAGTTTGCATGTTCTCCCTTGTCTGTGTGGGTTTTCTTCGGGTGCTCCGGTTTCCTCCCACACTTGTTTTTC